>NC_081554.1:67275216-67575216 GCF_963082655.1 Stomoxys calcitrans | reverse complement strand
TTGATTTACAAAAACAGCTTTAGGACTAGTCGAAAAATTCTTTGAAATGAGAGGAATCGAAGACATCGCTTTAGAACTGGGCGATGATCCTTAAGGATCGCATTAAAATCGAACTGGAGCAAGCAAGCAAGCAACCATGGGTCTATGAAGGCCACATAGTTGAACCTAAGCCATTATCCACTTTTTTAATGCAGTGTCTTTTTTTGCCATAAACAGTTTCCACACCATGCCCCTATGTCCAGGATTGAGCGATATCTAGTACCGAATGTCTGTCTATCTCCTTAGAGACACACAGCATTTAGTGACATGATTGAAGCTGCTCTATTAACGGCCTACTCGTCTAGAGCAGTCTATTTCTGGACATTGTTGAAAAAACAGCAGTGCAGAGTTGCACTGGTAAGTTATCGATTATTATTAGCTTAGAATTAAATCCTTAGTTTTTTTTCGGAAAAAACTGGCTTAGCGATTTTATTAAGAGAGTGATATTCGATTAATCACCATTTCTATAATCACAAATTTCGAATAATTATACTCATGCATTATATTTTCCAATGAATTCCAACAAATATTCTCCCAGTGTATGGAGAGTAACTATTTATACTTGCAACACCATTTTTTGTTTTTGAAGAAGAGAACATGTCAACAATAATTTGACAGACTTGCGCATTAGGGGTGCCAACAAACTATTCATAAGGTCTGGACAACATTTATGCAATGTTATTTACAATGAAAATAGCTTTACAAGGAAAAGAAAATAACAGTACATACCAAAACAGAAGACAGTGAACACATGGTCAACACGGATTCACACTTTTACACATACCAGCACTCAACCACAAGCACTCAAATACAGACTGACACTCACAGAACAGTGCACACTCACACACAGCCTACCAACAAAACCTTTGAACACAGAATAGCATTGGCAAGAGGGTGGATATTTCGATATCATTGAAGCTGTGAAAATCATATTGAAATGAACAGAAAACGGAAACGGACGAGAATCTAAAAAAAGATATAAAAAAAGACCAATTCATGGAAAGAAAAAAGAAGAGAATAAAATAATTCAATGGAAAAAGTGCCTCTATAATTTAAAGCAAAAGTGAAAGCAATAAATAAAATATTTGGGTTCGTAGCTAAAGCAAGAAAAAAAAAAAAAGAAAATGTGTAACACAAAACCATTTCAAGGATGTGAAAATGTCCTGGAAATGTGAAACTATTTGCTCAGAAACACACATTCCAACATAAATACCAATACATACACAAAAACGATTATATTGTTCAGCAACAGCAGTACCAGCCACCAGTACTTCAAAATGATTTTTACCAAGTATTGCAAAAATCCACGAAAATTTCGCATTATTCTATTATTTATGATAGTCACCTTGATTGTGATAACATTGGTGATACTCAGCAATGGCTTGCAACATGTCAATCCCGAAAGATTAATCGATGAACGTTTTGTGGCCCAGGCCTATGCCGATGAGGCATCTCAACAGCTGCTACTGCAGCAGCAGCAGCAATTGCAGCGCCAACAACAGCAATCATCACAGAATCGCGTAGACAATCTGCTGCTATTGAAATCTCCACGAGAAAATGGCATTATACAACCAGAAAAGTATGACGAACACAAGCTAAAGTCACGCTTGATTCAGGAGAAAATAGAAAATCTAAAAAGCCAACAAAAACAAAGCAATTTAGATCCCGAAGAGGAGCACACCATAGCGGACTCCATTACCAATGCCATACATATCTTTTATACAGCACCAGTGCCATGGTATAAAACACGCAAGTCCGCCACTCCATCACTGACCAAGGAATTACTCAGTGATGGTGTTGCTAATACCACACAGAGCTCCACCATACGGCCATCGCCAAAGATACTAAACAGTGCTTTCTATCCCGCATTGGGTTTGTACAAGCCCACGCAGGATCTATTCGAGAAGCATTTTGAAAACATACGCAACTGTGGAGTGGGTGTTTTGATTTTAAGTTTGTCGGGAAAGGTGCCAAGCGAGTTGGAAGTCTATCGCACTATCTTCCATATAGCACCAAAATTTAATCTATCCATAACATTTGAAATAACCGTGGCCGGAAATCAAACGTATGCATATTTACAGCAACAATTGCTGGATGTAAGGCGATTCTATAACTATCCAGGGTTCTTTAAGGTGTTCTCGCGAACACGTAAATCCTTGACACCAGTAATCTATATCAGTAATGCCTATAAATTAATGGATACCTCAACTGCTCAGGCATTTTGTAAATCATCGGACTCGTTGAGGTATACCTTAGATGCATTCTTTATTGGCCACATAAGGTAAGAGATTGTGGGGACAATGCGGTTGCTCAAATCAAACCAGTTTTCATGGAGGACGAAAAAAATCAAACTTTTTCAAAGGGGTTTTTGGTAAAACACTATATAAATTTTAGTATCACCAATGGTATTTTAAATCTATTTGACACTATAGCACTTAAAATTTGTCTATTCTATTGTTATAAATAATTTTCATTTAGAAACGGGATACGAAAGCGCCAAATAAGACATTAAAATACTTTAAACGTGGGTATATAATACAATACATTTCGCTAAGAACATTATTTTTCTTGGCTGGCATTTCGCGTGTATATAAAATTGTAAGGATATTTGTTCACACTATGGAAGTATTTTTAGTATTTGCAAAATTGCCCATGAACATTCCATAAGGAACAGGAAACATCTCACATTTCACTGAGTGCTGTCCGATTCAAGTTTGAGCCCAATGATAAGGCGCCTCCTTTTTATAGTGGAGTCAAAACGGCGTGCCGCACTGCGACCCATCTTTGAGGTGAAGCTTTTACTTGGCATAGTACCTCACAAATGTTCCCAGCATTAGGAGGGAATAATCATCGCTGAAAATGTTTCATTATTTTCTGGCCAATATTTTCTGGTAAATATGTCCGATTAAGAGGTATTTTAGGGAGCGCGTGGTACCCCAAACACTTAGTCATGAAAATATATCAGCATCGTACTCTACTCTAAAACAACATTTATTTGATCCGCTTGGGAGTAAAGCATGAATCTGTTATCAATATTAGGGAAAAGTGCTATTGCTGAACATTGCAATATGGGGAGGAAGAGGTATTTTAGAGTGGAACACGAATCTGATATATATTTTCAGGGCCAACTCACTTAGTGGCCGCCCCATCCCCAAAATAGGACGTATTTGCTCACTATGACAATTTGGGCCTCAAGAGAGATGAGTTCGATATTGACAGTCTTTAGGGCCCATACCCCAAACCAGACATATTTGCTGACTTTTGCAATAAGAAAACAAATTTGATACCCAATTTTAAGACCAATGGCAAAATATTGGTCATGGTGAGCAAATACGTCCTATTTGGGGGATGGGGCGGCCATTCAGTGAGTTGGCCCTGAAAATATATATCAGATTCGTGTTCCACTCTAAAATACCTCTTCCTCCCCATATTGCAATGTTTAGCAAATATGCCCTTTTTGGCTGGTGTTATGTGAGTTGGATGGCGCAATAGCACTTTTCCTGAATATTGATATCAGATTCGTGCTTTACCCCCAAAGACCTTTCATTTGAGTCCCATATTGCTATGGTCGTAGATTTGTCCTCGTTGGGGGGTGTTTTTGGAGACGGGCGGCTCCCCAAACACTTGGTTCCACATTTGGATATCGCATTCGTATTCTACACTCAAATACCTTTTATTTAAGCCCAATATTGCCATGGTCAGTAAGTAAGTCCTTTTTGCGGGGTGTTTTGGGGAAGGAGTAGACCACCAGAAACTTTGTCCCAAATTTGGATATCAGATTCGTATTCTACTCGCAAATACCTTTCATTTGAGTGCCATATTGTTGTGATTGGTCTATGTACATATATACTTGGTAGGTTTTGGGGTGGGGCATCCCCCCAAGGTGCCCCCTCCGGAATTTGGATACCAAATTTTTGTTTTTAGGTTACTATAAGAGATCGCACAAAATTTCGCTTAAATCCCTCCACCTATCTCCGAGATTTATAAAAATTAGGGTAAGGGGGAGGGTCCGTATCCCTTTCAGAAATCAAAAAATATAGTACCCTATTTTCACCACGGGATAATTTTTTTGAGTCTATACGGAACAGACAAACAAACAAACCAACAAAGAGACATACACCCTCATATAAAGTAGATTAGATTTGACTTCTTGAGCCCCTGGAAGCCGCAGTTATTATCAGCTTAGACTGAAATTGTATGGCACACGGATATCAACGAAAGGAGTCAGCTGCTTATCGAATATATTACAAGTTGTAATCTGGCATTTTGTAACAAAAGAAATAAAGCTACCTCTTTTACCAGGAACAGGCAGGAGGTACTAGATTTAACCTTTCTATCAGAGAACATCAGTGGAAGGATATGTGAATGGGAAGTGTTGGATGACCACAGCTTATCTGGCCATCGTTTAGGTTAGGTGAAATGGGCTGCCCACCAAAGGTGAATTCACTCGAAGTCCTGTTTGGCCCATTGTTCTACCCTAGAGAGAGAAAGGGAAGAAAAAAAATTTGAGACCTCGTATTAGAGGTTATACACGAATAAAAGAAAAAGACAGGAGGAGTAGAGAAACCCGCGCGGGGGGTGAAGAACCGTCCGTCCCTACGCAAGCACGTGGCACCCCCCGTCGGAATCATACTGTTCCCTCGTTTGCAAGTTCACCCAGATCACAGAAGAAACGGCTCCCCAGAAAGGAGGGCCTACGTCTCTGCAAATCCGGAGAGAAACACAGCAAGTGCTCAATAGTCTCCTCCTCATCCTCATTGATGCATCTCCTACAAAGTCATTGTGCGGTATCCCCATGCTCGCCGCCATGAGGCCTATAGCTGGTTATGACCCCTGTCAAAGTACACATTGACCCTCGTCCTCCTCCGGTCGATGACCGGCCATAGCACCTTCGGCAACCGTCTACGAGTCCCACCTCGTCACCGACGCCGCCCTGGCCATCCCATCTACTGTGTTCAGTAGCTCGACAAATGGCACGTAGGCAAGACCGATGACTGGTCCGACCGGCGCAGACGAACCTTTCCTGGCGCACTCGTCCGCCCTCTCATTTCTCGGAATCTCCTCATGCCCAGGAACCCATGTCAGCGTCTCGTCGTGGGCCCGGAGCCTATCCAGGTATTCTAAACAGTCCGCCACGCATCTCGACCTCACCATCCTCAACCCCAAGGCCTTGAGCCTAAGCATGCCGAGAACTTTCAGCCTAAGCACGACACTGGCGGCGCAGTTTCAAATATAAGCCCCAATAGGATGCATATCCAGCATCGCCTGCAGGCCTGCCTGTGGTGCGGATCTCAGTGCCCCTGTGATCCCGACTCAGGCCAGTCTCTGCATCTTCTTGAATTCCTTCGCACGCGTCCTCTTCCCTACGGCATCCCACCATACCAGTACTGGTCTCACTATGGCCGTATACATCCAATAAATCATCTTGGGAGTCACCCCCTATTCCCTACCGAACATCTTCCTGCAGGATTAAAAAGCGCACAGTGCCTTACGGGTTCTTTCTCGGTGTTCCTCTTCCAGGACAGTTTCGAATCAAGGACTATGCTTAGGTACTTCGCCTCCTTCGACAGGAGGTCATCGTTTAATCCTTGGAGTAGAATACTGCTGAAGTAGTTTCTCGGCTAAACTGAAGAAAGACGGATTGGGATAAAGGACTATGCCTAGGTAATTCGTCTCCTTTGACAGGAGGTCATCGTTTAAGCCTTGGAGTAGAAAACTGCAGAAGTGGTTTCTCAGCAAAACTGAAGAAATTTATCCCAATCCGCCGATTGGGATAAATTTCGGCACACATTCTGCACGACAATACCTTCGAAACCAGAAAAGGAAGTGGAAACTGCGGAGACATAGACATTATGGTCAAGTGAATCACGAAGGTCATGCACGAGTCGCTTGTATCAGTATGTTCTAGATCTAAACTAAGAGGCAAACAGCGACCGCCATGGTGGACCCTAGAACTGATTGGTCTAAGGAAGGGTTGCTGAAGGCTCTTTAACAGGGCGAAAGTCAATAGGGCACCACACTATTGGGACATCTATAAAGCTGAGCTAATAAAATATAAGGGCGTGCTGAAAAAAGGCTCAGAACAAATCCTGGGTGGAGTTCTGCAGCTCCGTCGAGAATACATCGGAGGCCCCTGGGCTTAAGAAGGTCCTATTCTCGAGAGCTATTACGGTGGGGTATATTAAGAAGTCAGAGAATGTATGGACAATGTCTAGTGAGGAAACACTAAAACTTCTCGTTGATACACATTTCCCGGAAAATTCTCCAGCGGAAAACATGGCGCCAGAAAAGGTTGTCACTGCTATGCATTAGTCGGAAGTTATTGGGGAAATTGTGTCTGAGCCGAAAATCCTTTGGGCCATAAAAAGTTTCGACTCCTTGAATTACAAGCTGTGTCTGATAGACTGGTTCCTTGGTTAAGGTAGATATACTCTGCTTGTATCAGCATGTCATATATAGCTGTGGGATGGACGAAAGCAGGAAAACTTTACGACACGAAGGCGAAAGATTTTCGTCCGATTAGTCTTTCATCCTTTATGAAAACTCTAGAGAGGTTGATAGAAAGACATCTTAGGAAAAATATCCCTAGAGACCCAAGCAATGCATCCTTTTGGTGTCGCTCTGCTAACCCATCTTTACATCTTTATCGTTCTCTAATTTGGAATATATCCATCAATAATTTATTATTGTCTCACAGCTCATGAGATACAACTCACGGGAAAATCACCACTTTCGAGTATCGCGTGAATTTTGATTTTTCTCGTGAGTTTCTCGGGAATCGTGATTAGCGTCTTGAGCGGAATTTCATTCGCTCACGCTCACGCATGAAGGACTTTAATTCAATCACGGTCACGAACCACGTGGCTCACGCGTGACACGATTACGTTCAAAGATGGTCTATATCTTCATATAGCACCCTTTATACCCATCTCCCGATAAGAAATCTTGAGTTCATAAAGTGGTATTTTTGCCCCGTTAATACTGAACAACTGTGCCGAGTTTGGATAAATCGATCTGCCGACTTAAATGCTTGAGACCAGAAGTGCGCTTTTACTAATCATTTTACAGTGAGTTGCATGGATGGCTCAACATCTGAGTATGGACCAGACCCGACCATATTTTTACGCATCTGCCACATAGCCCTGTTTTCCTATTGAAGGCATTGAACGCACATAAGCCAAATTTCTTACCCAGAATTAACAAAATTTGGAAGAGATGCCTTAAAATTCGTATCAGTAACATTCAATATCAGAATTTATGGCCTTTTTACTAAAATTTGAAGCAGTAAGACCCATTGTAACAGTTTTTGGTCCTTCGGCATCCATGGTTTTGCTCTGCACTTTTAACAAATATACAGAAACGATATTGAGTTATCCTACAAAAAATTGAGATCAGCCTACCAATCTACCAAGAGAATAAAAAACTACCAATTTTGGTAGGAACCTACCGAAAACGGCAACACTGCTCACGACTCATTTGCACACCTCTAGTATCTCTGATTAAGGGAGTTTCCCGGCGGCACTCTATCTCTAAGAGTATATATATCGAAAATGGTTGCTATGTTTTTTTTCAAGCAGGAGACACAAATTACCCACAGTGGCACCTGTCTCCTTGAGAGGAAAGAAAGCGGAAAATACCTGGGTATTTTGCTGAACAGGAAATTGAACTTCAAATCAAACATATTGTAAACGACAAAAAGGGCAACTCTTGCCCTATATACCTTCCAGAGAGCCATTGGCAAATGTTGGGAGCTTAAACCGCGTGTTATGCACTGGCTGCATTTACAGTTGTTAGAGTAATAATGTTATATGGTGTTGTGGTCTGGTGGACGGCGCTTCAAAAGTCCACCCACTGTTCAATACTCAGCCGCAACCAAAGTATGGCTTGCTTTTGCATCGCAGCAGAACGGAATTTAATGCTACAACCTATGCCTCTGGACATTGTGGCTGCACTGAAAAAAAAGTTGTTCCAAATTTAAAGATTTTTCGCTATTCCTAGGAATTTAACAATGAAAAGGAGCCAAATAATCAAAACGTAGGAATAAAGATGCTATTTTTAAATTAAATTTCCTATTTACTAACGGACATGACGATCTGTTTCAAATTTTGATAGCTGACTGATTCTTATTTTACTTCATAGATGACTGTCCATTTATTAGTAAGGCTTTTCTGGGTCTTTAACTACGGTTCACTGTTATCTTGTCCCAAGGTCAATTTCCCAACCTTCAATGATATTTTAACCTCCATTTAAAATTTTTGTCTTTAATAACGGGACGCAAAGTTATGGATTTATTAAACTACCATTTAAAATGAAAAATTCTAAGTATGAAGAAAAATGTTTTCATAAAAGGGAATGTTTCCTTAAAAAGTAGGAAAATTGATCATCTTTAAATTAAGTTTGCTGATCTTTGGCTCGAAAATTCAAAATTCGGACAACAATTACGACTGTTTTTCTTTTCTTGATTGAACAGATTGGAACTATCATACATAGACTTTTCATCAGATCCATTCGGATTCCACATTAGAAAACTAGGTGGACTTTGGGATGTACTCTGCAGAACTAAGACTGGTCATGCCGAAAAGGTTACCTGACCACTTTAGTATATATCATCAAGCGGAGGTCCTTGCATTTAAAGAAGTGGTGGAATGGTTAAGATGAGATTTCATAAAGACGGTTGACATAAATATATTCTCAGAACTTGTACTCTTACTATTTTCTTAAATACTTTCATTTGATACCCATATTGTTCCAATCGGTAAACTTGTTCGTTTGGGTGGATTTTGAGGTATGGCAGTGGATTTTGAGGTATGGCGCATTTTAGATATCCAAGACAACAACCACGTATGTCATCTTACATTTTAATTGGGAGCCATCTCGTAATTTCCAGCAGATATTACTTATTCTTATCATTTAAAGAAGTGGTGGAATGGCTAAGATGAAATTTTATAAAGACGGTTGACATAAATATCTTGTCAGACACTCGTACACGTACTATTTTCTTAAATACCTTTCATTTGATACCCATATTGTTCCAATCGGTTAACTTGTTCGTTTGGGTGGATTTTGAGGTATGGCGTCGGATTTTGAGGTATGGCGCATTTTAGTTATCCAAGACAACAACCACGTATGTCATCTTACATTTTAATTGGGAGCCATCTCGTAATTCCCAGCAAATATTATTTATTCTTATCATTTTATGGAATGTTTTTTATACAAATTTTGCGGAAACCTTTTCTTCTGAGCCTCATGAAAAATTTTCATGAAGTGTAAATTTTTGTTAAAATTTAATTTTAATTTTTTTCCTAACAGTGTTGTATTCTCTTGATTGTAATTGGAATGTCTGCGGACTGTATTGCAAAGATCGATCAAGGTCGACTACCACATCTAATTCCTGTGTTTAAAGCCCAATGAAAACATCAAAGAAAATTTATCTCAGTGATCTAAGTTGTGTCAGTCAGTGATATAAAGTTGCTTAATTGAGACTGAACACTGAAGAATCAGGTAGACATTAGAAAAATCAAATGTACTATGAAAATTGACTTCAATAGTTATTTAGTGCGTTGGTTTACAAAGAACCAAATACTAGTGTTTCATTTTATTTTTACACCAAATGTGTGCTACTTTTTAGCCCTTCCTGCAAACTGGTTTGAATTGAATTTCTTGTGATATTATAAAGCAACAACTTATTTTGTTGTACATTCTCCACTTTTCTTAGACTTAAAAATCATGCCGATTATATGAAGCGGCTTTGTTTAGACGGTTTCTATAGTAAATTGCCAAGCAATGGAGCCACATTCGCCAGCACTTGGAAGAATTGGTCTTACCTAAAATCATTTGCCTTAACATACAAAATGTTGTTTGTGCCAACAGTGGGTCCAGGATTTGCAGAACGCAATAAATTTCCAAGACATGGAGATATACAAAGGCATCGCAGTAATGGAAGGGTGAGCATATACAACGCATGATATATAGAAAAATGAACTATAGCAAATATTATTACAGTCGAACCTGGCAAATGAACAACGCCTGTTAGTGTTCAATAATTTTTGTCAACAAAATGCAATACTATTCAGTCGTTTGTGGCATTTCATAAGCTCTCATAATTCAATTCATTAGAAAGCCAGTTTGCTTGAAGGAATCACATAAAATGAAACACAATTAGATTTTTTGAATTTTAATCTTATCTCAACAATGTTGTTGTTATAATCCAACCAGTTCCGACTGTAAGAGTTCAATCAAAATCCTGCCTTGTTTTTTTTTGTTTGGTTTGTCCTATTTGATTTCGTCTTTTCTATTGCACAGTACTATGGTGTTGCCTGGCGAACTGCCATACTTAATCATGTTGGCTTTATCAATGTGGCCAGCTATAATAATTGGCCCGACGGCAGTCAAATTGAGGAGGTCATACCCAAGGCAGGCTTTCTCGACTATAATCCTGGCAAGAAAACCAAATATTTGGATCTCACCACACATTGGGTGAGTAATTTCGTTAAAACACGTAATGAAGCTGCTGCCGCAGCTGCCGATGGTCATCTAAGCTGTTATGAATTTTTGAATAACACAATTTGTTAAAAAAAAGCAAGGCCCAGAGTGAACCAATCAAGTTTCAAGGTTCTGCCAGTGTTATATTGGATCGCCTGGACTATGATGCCCTATCAGCAGTATGTATATGATTATAAATCATAAAACAATGCCAAATACAAAAACAACATTACTTTAGAATTATAGAAAATCAGATTGCCAATTACTTTTTGAACAAAGTTATAGAATAGAGAAAGAAAAAAATCTCTGCGCTACAGCGGGACAAATTTTTAAAGAAAAAATAGGATAACCATTTTATTTAAAAACCAGTAAGGATGGGCAAAAGTCGGGCGGAGCCGACTATAAAATACCCTACACCTACCCTACAATTATAAATTCGGGCAATATATAAATTCGTATGTATATGAGAGCTATATCGTTTGAAAATTGTTGTTACAACGGCCATATAAGTGCACATCCGGCGATAAATATGTATGGGTGCTACGTCCAAATTTGAACCGATATTGATGAACGCAAACAGCAACAAAGCTATCCGTGCCAAATTTTGTGCAGATTGGTTAAAAATTGTAGTAACTACGGCCATTTAAGTGCAAATCGGGAAATTCATATATATGGGAGCCATATCTTAATCTTAACCGATTTTGATAAAATCTTGCACATATGTTAAAATCAGAAACAAAACAATTCGTGCCAAATTTTGTACAGATCGCTTGAAAACTGTAGGTACTACGGCCATTTAAGTAAAAATCGGGCGATACATATATATGGGAGTTATATCTAATTCTGAACCGATTTTGATGAAATTTGCACATATGTTAAGATCAGTAACAAAACAAGCCATGTCAAATTTTGAGCAGATCGGTTGAAAATTGTAGTAACTATGGTCATTTAAATGCAAATCGGGCGATAAATATATATGGGAGTTATATCTAAATTGGAACCGATTTTGATGAAATCTTGCACATATGTTAAGACCATTAACAAAACAAGCCATGCCAAATTTTGTGAAGATCGGTTGAAAACTGTAGTTACTACGGCGATTTAAGTGCAAATCGGGCGATACATATATATGGGAGCTATATCTAAATCTAAACCGATTTTTACCAAAATCATTAGCGTCTTCAAAAAAGTGATATGTTGGACAACAAATGCGACCTGCACTTTGATAACAAGAAAACATGGACTCACAGACGGACATGGCTAAATCGAATCAGAAAGTGATTCTGAGTCGATCGGTATACTTATCAATGGGTCTAGCTCTTCTCTTTCTTAGCGTTGCAAACAAATGCACAAACTTTTAATACCCTGTACCACAGTGGTGGTGTAGGGTATAGCAAGTAAGAGCGTGCTAAGTTCGGTCGGGCCGAATCTTATACACCCTCCACCATGGATCGCATTTGTCGCGTTCTTTGCGGGGTATCTCTTTTTTAGGCAAATAAAGAATAATGAATAAGAACAGTTATGCTATTGGAACGATATCAATTTATAGTCCGCTTCGGACCATAAATGAATTGAATTCTGAACATTGTACAAGTCATTGTGTAATATTTCAGTTCATTCGGATAAGAATTACGTCTTGTAGGGGCTCAAGATGCAAAATCGGGAGATATGTTTATATGGGAGCTGTATCAAGCTATAGATCGATTCAGGCCATATTGGAGACGTATGTTGGAGGTCATGGGAGAAGCCGTTGTACAAAATTTCCTCCAAATCGGATGGGAATTGCGCCCTCTAGAGGCTCAAGAAGTCAAGATCCCAGATCGGTTAATATGGCAGCTATATCAAGTTATGTACCGATTTGCGACATACTTAGCACAGTTGTTGGCAGTTATAACAAAACACCTCATGCAAAATGTCAGCTAAATCAGAAGAGGAATACGCCCTCTAGAGGCCGTTGTACAGAATTTCCTCCAAATCGGATGAGAATTGCCCCCTCTAGAGGCTCAAGAAGTCAAGATCCCAGATTGGTTTATATGACAGCTATATCAGTTTAAGTACCGATTTGCGCCATACCCAGCACAGTTATTGGAAGTCATAACAGAACACCTCATGCAAAATTTCTGCCAAATCGGATGAGAATTGCGCCCTCTAGCGGCTCAAGAAGTCAAGATCCAGATCGGTTTATATGGCAGCTATATCAGGTTATGTATCGATTTGCGCCACAGTTGTTGAAATGATACTAAAACACCACGTGCAAATTACAGCCAAATCGGATAAGAAGAATAAGTCAAGGCCCAAAATCGGTTTATATGGCAGCTATATCAAGTTATGAACCAATTTAAACCATACTTAGCACAGTTGTTAAGTATGGTTCAAACACAACGTGCAAAATGTCAATCAAATCGGACGAGAATTGCGCGCTCTAGAGGCTCGAGACGTCAAGACCCAAGATCGGTTTATATGGTAGCTATATCAAAACATGGACCGATTTGAACCATACTTAGCACAGTTGTTAGAAGTGATACCGAAACACAACGTGCAAAATTTCAATCAAATCGGAAGAGAACTGCTCCCTCTAGAGGCTCAGATGTTAGAATCGTTTTATTGAGGAAACATTGTGCATCAAACTGGCCCACTTTCGTCTTTCTCATGAACAGGCAGATTTTAGTCTTCTCTGGGTTAAAATTTAGACCCTTAGGTCTAGCCTAGTCGTGTGCCATCTGCAAGACAATTTCGGCGCTTCTGCATAGCTTATTTGGATCATTACCTCTTAGAAATAACATCGTCTGCATAGCAGACGGGTTCAAATCACTGCTCAGCCAGCATTCGTAATAGGCTATTTATGGTGGCCGTAAAATGTCCATTTTGGCATACTCTTGCCAACATTTCGGCCGGTATCTCACCAATAAATGCTTTAATGTTGTCTTCCCATTCATCAATTGAAGCGAGCTTGTCTGTATAGATATTAGCTTTAACATAGCCCCACAAAACATAGTCTAAAGGTGTTAAATCGCACGATCTAAGCGCCGAGTTGACCGGTCCCAAACGTGAAATTAAATGTTCACCGAACTCGCCTCTCATTTTACGCGTGCTGTGTGACATGTGGCATCGGCTTGTTGCAACCACATGTCATGCAAATCAAGCTCTTGCATTTTAGGCACAAAAAGTTGGATACCATTCACAGTTACTTTACGATTCGCATCATCTTTGAAGAAGTACGGTCCAATGATTTCACCAGCCCATAAACCGCACCAATCTGTGACTTTTTCTAGATGCATTGGTAGCTCTAGCAATGCTTCTGGCTCATCTTCACTCCAAAATCGACAATTCTAGTTATTTACGTACTCGTTGAGCCAAAAATGAGCTTCGTTGTAAAACGGAAGAAGCGCGCGATGAACTTCCTTAACAGAGCACGCACTTTGATAATAAAATTCAATACTTTGCAAGCGTTGTTCGTTTGTAAGACGATTCATGGCTAAAATATAGACCAAACTAAAGATGTTTGACAGTGAAACAAAACACGAAACGTGCGTGAGCTGTTTAAACCAGTGTTGCCGAAAAGATAATAGCTAAACAATCATCCTTTATTTATATCATGGGACCCACAATTTATCCACCTGATCCTTAGCATATCGTTTATACTGGTCTGAGGATTGGATCAGTGTGTCGATCCGCGCACTGTTAAACATTCCCTCGATGTCAATGCATACGGCCAATGTGTACGTCTTGACATCGAAGGATTCTTCCATTGTATTCACAAACTCGTGCCAGGCAGTCTCCTCCGACCTTCCCTTGATATAGGCATGCTGTTTGTATCTGAGCAGATAGCTGAATGTCCTACTCCTTATCTTGGTATTCACAATACGTTCCAAGGTTTTGAGCAGACAGGACGTAAGGCTTATAGGTCTCTACGCCTTTGGTGTCGCATAACCTGCCTTGCCGGGTTTGGTTATAATTACCACCCTTGTCTCCTTGGTATCCACAATACGTTCCAAGGTTTTGAGTAGAAAGGACGTAAGGCTTATAGGTCTTTACGCCTTTGGTGTCGCATAACCTGCCTTGCCAGGCTTGGTTATAATTACCACCCTTGTCTCCTGCCAGGCTTTCGGAATATACGTAAGTTCTAATCAAGCTGTGGAAATAGTGGCCAGTTGGAGTGCCAAATAGTCAGTCTCCTTCTGTAGTAATGACGGAAATATTCCATCAGGTCCGTGTGACTTAAAAGGTTGGAAGCTCCTCAACGCTTCCTTTACCATACATTCCGTAATGATAAGCCTTCGATCAACCTCATTATTCTATGATTCCGGTATCTCCGTGGAAAATGCGTTTTCATCAAAACCTTAACATGCTCTCCGTTATCTCGGCTCTTACTCTCATGTAATTCTATGCTGACCTAATTCTGACTATGTGGTAGAAATTCTATACCGTCATTAGAAGAGATGGGCGATGGGTAATTACCCATATAGAGGTATTTACCTTTTGGGTATGTACCCGGTAAATTGGGTAAATACCCGGGTATTTACCCATTTATACCCAAAAGCTGGGTATTTATTTATATGAAACAATTTTTGATGGTTTCATATTTCGCACAGTTTGTTCTGGTAGACCCCTACCCATGCCTGTCAAATGTGGTCCAGATTGGGCCCTATTTGGATATAGCTGCCATATAGACCGATCTCCCGATATAGAGTATTGAGCCCATAAAAGGAGCATTTTTCATCCGATTTGGATGAAATTTAAAACAGTGCGTTTTGGTAACCCTTCAAGTCTTTTTGTTGAATATCGTCTAGATCGGGCCATATTGGGATATAGCTGCCATATAGACCGATCTCCCGATATAAAGAATTGAGCCCATAAAAGGAGCATTTTTCATCCGATTTGGATGAAATTTAAAACAGTGCGTTTTGGTACCCGTCTAAACCTTTTTGTTGAATATCGTCCAGATCGGACCATATTTGGATATAGCAGCCATATTGACCGATCTCTCGATATTGATTATTGTGTAGAGTATCTTTACTTTAAATTTCATCCAAATCGTATGATAAATTCTCCTTTATCGTAGAAACCCATCTCTAGTCATTAGGGATTGGTTCTGGGGTATTCTCATCAAATGGTTTTGAGAGAAGTTCTCCCGTCCCAGCCATATAGATTTGACTTGCTTATCCAAATTTTCTCTATTTTGTCCCACTGTTAAGCGACTCAACTTATTAATATAAGCAAATTAATCAACTAATGATATCAAAAAATTAGTTATATTATTGAAAAAAAAATCTAATAATTTTGTCCACATCTTATATAACAAATCTCAAATCTCTTTCAAAAAATACAAACATGTATTCATGATATAAGCAGTTAAGTTAAAGTATTACACAATGATATTATAAAATTAATTGTTTTCTAAAAGAAACAGAAAAGTATTTTACATACGCCAAACGTATATATATATATATTGGTACAATCGTTATTCATATTTATATAGATTTATACATTATATCTAAAACCAAGATCACTTGTTAATTATCTCAAATAGACACTTAATAGCATTTTTATTAAAGAAAAAAAAAATATTATAAAAAAAAACAAAATTGGTAAAAGCAAATATGTACTCTAAATTAAATCTCTTACATTTTACATTACTGATATTATTGTATTAATGAAGAACTTTATAGCTTTAATATGAAAAAATAATTTAATCTCTTTTTTCTCCAATTGTAATGACTGATCAATAAAAAAAAGTATAACATTTCATCATATAGATATCTAAATATGTATTCATTTTCTGGCTAAATCTAACAATTTGAAGCTTCAAATATTTTAGTCCAACAATTACAATAAACTTATACAAATTTTAAAATTTTACAAAATAATTGAAAAATATAAAATGCAAATTTGCCCGCAAGCATCCCATTATGGATCAGCGGTGAAACTTCTCTGATACCAATTAGCAGTATCCACATTTTATTTTAGACCAGTCCAAACAGAGTGTGGCTGTGCAACATCTGTTGGTACAGAAGTTTAATATAGCCGAAGACATTAGAAATGTTACCACATTAAAAAGGCGATGTCGCAACCTTAGAAATTTGTATTTAATAGTCTCACCAGGATTCAAACTCCGGCGTTCAGCGTTATTGGCAGATATACTAACATATGTCTCATGATGGCCTTCAGCTTTGAAAGTAAAGTTGGATAGGAAACTAAACTGGTAGATAATGAGGCATTACCAAGTAGACATAGTACTACCGCTAAGATACATATAGGAGCAAATATTGTGGCCACAAATGTGCATAGGGGAGTAAATATGCAAATATGTACATTAGAGTACCCCAAACATACAAAAAGTATTTCTTTTTAACGCATTAAGTAACAAATACCATATCCAACTTGATTCCAAAAAATGACACAGACGGATATATATCAGTACAGAAAGCATACGTGGACAGACGGACATAGCTATAGTCAAATCCGCTTAGAGCCGCAAATTTGGATATGAAACAAAGCCCCCCAAAAGTAATTTTTGGGGCTTTATTTCGTTTTACAAAAATTAACAACAAAACAGAGGAGCAGCACAGTTTGAAAAATTTTAATGGCCCAAATTTTGGGTTCTTCTTTCATTTTAGTTTGTGGTGTTTTTCATTTCGTTGGGCTTTATATCATTTTTAATTTTGGGGTCTCATTTCATTATGATTTAAGCTCTACATTTGGGATTTCATTTCCAGTTTGGGAATTTTTTGTATTGGGGACTTATTTCATACTGCCTTCAATGTACATATATGGGAGATAGATCTAATTTGGTATCTTGTTCAAAACCTTCGCCAAATCGAAAAGGAATTGTGTCCTTCAAGAGCTCAAGAAGTCAAGTTCCGAAATTGGCAATGAGTCGATTTAGACCATTTTAAGATTAGGTATTGAAGTCAAAACAAAATACCTCATCCAAAATTTCAGCTAAGTTGGATAAGAATTGCGCCCTCTAGAGGCTTAATAAGTCAAGATCCGAGATTTGTTAATATGGCAGCTATATCAGGTTATGAACCGATTTTGACCATTCTTGACACAGTTATCGCAAGTCCGAACAGAACACCTCATGCGAAATTTCAACCAAGTTGGATAAGAATTGCGCCCTCTAGAGGCTTAATAAGTCAAAATCCAAGATTTGTTAATATGGCAGCTATATCTTATGAACCCATTTTGACCATTCTTGACACATTTATTAGAAGTCAGAACGGAACATCTCATGAGAAATTTCAACCAAATTGGATAAGAATTGCGCCCTCTAGAGGCTCAAGAAGTCAATGAAGGTAATGCGTCGATTTAGACCATTCTTAGCATAGGTATTGAAGTCAAAACAAAATACCTCATACCATTTCAGCCGAGTCAGATCCGAATTGCGCCCTCTAGAGGCTAAAGAAGTTAAGATCCGAGATTTGTTAATATGGCAGCTATATCAGGTTATGAACCGATTTGGACCATTCTTGACACAGTTATTGGAAGTCAGAAGAGAACATCTCATGCGAAATTTCAACCAAATTGGATAAGAATTGCGCCCTCTAGAGGCTCAAGAAGTCAAGATCTAATATCGGTTTATATGGCAGCTATATCAAAACATGGGCCGATAGTGCCCTTTAACAATCCCAACCGATCTACACTAATAGGAAGTATTTCTGTATTATTTCAAGCGCCTAGCTTCACTCCTTCGAAAGTTGGCGTGCTTTCGGCAGGCAGGCTAAATCGACTCTAAATGTCAAGAAGATCATGAATATATCTATATATATATATATATATATATATATATATATATATATATATATAAAAGAGTAGCGTGACTGACTGATTACTGACAGACTGATCATCGCCCAGCCAAAACGGCTAATGCTAGAATCATGCACAAATGTTGGTCTTGGGTCATGGGCTCGGGATAAGGCTGGATTTGGTAATATTCGTAACTTTAGGTACTATTGTAAAAAGTACGAAATGGTACATATTTGCCTAGTGCGAACGGAATTTGCCTAGTGCGAAATTAAAGAGGAACTCGAAAAAATAAGGTATTGTAAAAAAAATGGAAAATCGTACGGGAAGTGGAAGAAATAATACGTTCAGTACCGAAATTGGTACTATTTGGTACTTTTTTTGTTCGTTGAACTAGAACTCTAAATTTTGGAACTTAGGTACACTTTGGCAACCATAATTGGGTGACTATAAGACTTTTTGGAAATTTATACATTTAGGTACTAAAAAAAGTACCAAAAAGTTATGAAATGGGTGAACTTTGTACAGGGCGGATGGATAGAGGTAGAATTTTGAAATTCGACTTAAAAGACATCTAGTGCAAAAGAATCAGGGTAAAGAGAAAAAAATGGAAAAATATTACTGGTAGCGGGATGAAACGTACTTTTAGTACCGCAATTGGTATCATTTAGTAACTTTCATTACAGATGGAGCTAAATGTCTGAAATATGGTATGTAGGTAAAAGGAGGAAATATATGATAGGTGATATTCAAAATTCATACATTCGTACGACGTAACGGAAGGAAACGTACATTTAGTACCGCAATTGGTATCATTTAGTACTTCCTTTATAGATCAAGCTAAAGGTCTTTTTACAATTCGTACATTTTGGTATCAATAACGGTACCATTTGGTACTTTCTGTGCAGATAGAGCTAGAGGATTGAAATTTGGGATGTACGTAAAACTTAGAAATATATGATACTCGAATAAGGGATTTTTTCACAATTCTAACATTTTGGTACCAAAATTGGTACCATTTGGTACTTTCTGTTCAGATGGAGCTAGAGGACTGAAATTTGTCATGTGGGTACAAAAAGGAAATATATAATGGGTGACTAAATGATACATTCAAAATTCGTACATTTTGGTACCAAAAAGTGTAAAATAGATACTAAAACATACAAAATGGTAACTTCTTTACAAATTGAGCTAAATTGCGGCTTCCAGGGGCTCAAGAAGTCAAATCGAGAGATCGGTTTATATGGGAGCTATATCAGGTTACAGAGCGATTTGAACAGTACTTGACACAGCTGTTGGTCATTACAGTCAACACTATGTGCAAAATTTCAGCCAAATCGGACAAAAATTGCTGCTTCCAGCGGCTCAAGAATTCAAATCGGGAGATCGGTTTATGTGGGAGCTATATCCAAAACTGGACCGATATGGGCCATTTGCAATCCTCAATGACCTACATCAATAAGAAGTATCTGTGCAAAATTTCAAGCGGCTAGCTTTACGCGTTCGGCCGCTATTGAGATTCCGACAGACGGACGGGCGGACATGGCTAGATCGACTCAGGATGTCGAGAGGATCAAGAACATACGCACATTATGGGGTCCTAGATCAATATTTCGAGGTGTGACTAGATTAGTATACCCACATCCTATGGTGGAGGATATAAAAATTGTGTTTGTGTGTATATCCCTACCAATCAACCAAGTGTAAAACAACAACAATGCGTCGATCGACCGAAGGCACAGGAGTTGCTTATACATCCGTGTGCTTGTGTTCGTTTTTCCTATGTCCGCGGGGGGGTAATGATTATGTGCGGTTGTGTGTTGTTGCCCATCTATGATCTCAAACATATTTTTTTCGCGTGTTGAATCACTGTTATGCGAAAACATGGACACCGGTGTCGTATGAGTATTATTAATTTTTGTAAACATTGTTAAGTATACGCACACATAAACCACATTCGTTAATGCAATAATTCATACTACGTATTAATTACTCTTTAAACTTGGAAAACTTTTTATTTCAAATACCTTTCAAATTTTGTTCACTTTGCGATGATTTTGTATATTGTTGCTCTTCGTCAATTGTTGGATACAGTGCTGATGGCACGAAGGGATTATTTCCATCTTGGCGAAAACTTTCTTCGACTAAGCACTCCAAGCAGAATGTGTGCAAGCAATTCAAACAGCGTGGATCCTTGAGGATTTCATAGCAAATTTCGCAAGTTAAAGATGATGGAATTACTGGCATGGTTGATATATAATTCTTGTTTTCAGCTTCGTTATGTTGATGTATGGATTTTGTACTGCAAAGAAAAATGTTTACAAATTAAAGAAGTAAAAACTAATAACAATTTATCAAAAATCTTTGAGATAAAAAAAGTCATTATGGTGGTGGTGGGTATTGCATTTCACATGTTGTCACTCTAAATCACATCTCTTCTTTGAATCTAAAGAACTTAGGCAATTTATTAATTATTTTTCTTTCTTTTTCTTTTTTCCTCTCACCCTCCAAAAAAAACAGTCTCACTTGGATCTCTAGCAAAACCAAACAAGAAGAAAAAAAAGACAACAGCTACTACACGCCAAATATTAGTCCATAGTTTCACCTTTTGGGATATCGACCGAATCCAACCGATTCAATTGTATTTGTATAACCAGGCAGGAGACGTAGAAAACATGATCTGAATATTTGGTGTGTGTGGCACAAACATTTCAAATGACGTCAGAGGATCTCTTACAAGCCGGACATGTGGTCAAAGAACGATGGAAGGTAGTACGAAAAATTGGTGGTGGTGGTTTTGGAGAAATCTACGAGGGCCAAGATTTGATAACACGCGAACAGGTAGCCTTAAAAGTTGAATCGGCACGCCAGCCCAAGCAAGTACTCAAAATGGAGGTGGCCGTACTGAAGAAGCTGCAGGGCAAGGAGCATGTTTGTCGTTTCATCGGTTGTGGCCGCAATGATCGCTTCAATTATGTCGTTATGCAATTGCAGGGCAAGAATCTGGCCGAACTTAGGCGCTCCCAGCCCAAGGGTGCTTTTTCTGTGAGCACAACACTGCGTCTGGGACTTCAAATACTTAGAGCAATAGAGTCTATACATTCTGTGGGATTTCTACATCGTGATATTAAACCTAGCAACTTTTCAATGGGACGCCTGCCTTTGAACTGCCGGCGTGTTTACATGCTGGACTTTGGTTTGGCCCGCCAATATACCACAGGCACGGGAGAGGTGCGTTGTCCACGGGCAGCAGCCGGTTTTCGTGGCACCGTACGCTATGCCTCGATAAATGCCCATCGCAATCGTGAGATGGGCCGCCACGATGATCTGTGGTCTCTATTCTATATGCTGGTAGAATTTGTGAATGGTCAGTTGCCTTGGCGCAAAATCAAGGACAAGGAACAGGTTGGCTTGACCAAGGAGAAATATGACCACCGAATTTTACTAAAACACTTGCCTTCTGATTTCAAACAATTCCTGGAACACATACAATCTCTAACGTACGCTGATCGGCCCGATTATGCAATGTTAACTAGTCTCTTCGAACGTTGTATGAAACGGCGAGGAGTTAAAGAATCTGATCCTTATGATTGGGAGAAAGTAGACGCTGTTAGTGGGACAACGGTTCCTACAACCATTACCTGTAGCCAAGCAAATCAAACTAATCCGGCTCAAATGAAGAACGACTACATAGCAGGCAATATAACGCAAATGACGGTGGCCGCCTCCAATATAAGCGGCACCGAGCACCTGCCGCGTCAGAACGATGTCGATACAGCACCCATAGCCACCACAGAGCCCCTACATATCAAAGACAAAGTGAGCCGAAAGCCGTTGTCTTTGTACATGTGTGCCATATATCCAAATTAGAAAACAACAACAACAGCAACAATGTTACAAACAAAAAATAGATCAATGATGAACATTTTATGTTGGACGAATTTCCTGGTTATGTGCTATGCTGTTTGATGATAAATCTACACAATTTTAATTCTCTTCTCCAACTCCCCCCGCCCCCAATTCGTTGCGTTTCAGACACTCTTCCCCCCCAGAAGGAAACTAAACAGAAAATAAATTTTCCACATTAACTTTACGAACGATGTTATTTTGTTAAATGATGATTGATTGGTTGATTGATTGAATAATTGATTAATTAAGTGATTGATTGGTTGATATATATGTTACATTTGGGCAAGTGTTAATTTTATCTTGATGAACCTGGATTTATTTTTTAAAATGTAAATTAAGCGACAACAAATTCTTCTACTGCTGTGCAATAAATTTTCACCCAAAATTCCTTGCTTGCTTACCAGTTGAAATATTGAGAGATTGGCGCCATATATTTCAACAGAATGATCCTTTCTTTCCTTTCACGGAGACCAGATTCAGATTCAGGATTGCAATCTAATTGGTCGTTGGTTGGTCGTCAACAACTATAAACAACAACAACAACAACAACTGCAGCCACCGAGCTATATGGCAGAGGCACAGAAAATCCCACACGTTTCCTGCATCCCTCCCATTCGCATGCAAACCAGGCCAGAATTCAATTCATTCCGGAAAAATAAGACAATCTGTTGCAAGACAGTTCTTCATAAAAGACCGAGGCAAACTCAGGACAAACTACCCTTTTTAAGTTTATGTCAATAACCATCAACTTTAAATGTTGTCTAATCACACTCTCTCACACACACGCAGCAGATCAAAGTTGATAACTTCTATATACATACATATATACATCATACTATATGTATATCAGTACGATTTTAATGGCTGGGTGGAGAATACCAACAAACCATCACACTAAAAATATGTGTCTGGGTAAGTTAATTGAAAATATTGGGTTGCCCAAAAAGTAATTGCGGATTTTTTAATAGAAAGTAAATGCATTTTTAATAAAACTTAGAATGAACTTTAATCAAATATTCTTTTTTTTCACTTTTTTCTAAAGCAACAGCTGATAACTGACAGAAGAATGAATGCAATTACAGAGTCACAAGCTGTGAAAAAATTTGTCAACGCCGATTATATGAAAAATCCGCAATTACTTTTTGGGCAACCCAATATATCTCAAATTCTGTACTATTTGTTAAATTCTTTCCATGTTTATAACCAACACCATGGGATGGGATGTATCCTAATTTTGTTTTAATTTTTGGGTAATATAATTTAAGATTTTCTAAGACCCTCGCTGAGCATGGAGACTACCCCTCCAGATGCGCCCCTGTCCACCCTCGACCCCCTCCGCGCTTAACTTGCCGCTTGGGAGTTTTTTCCAACAAGTAAGTTTCTCTGACGCACCCTGTATTCTTTGAATATAACATAGGTTTGCCTTCGAGACCTTTCCTACCTGTCCGACTGTAAGGGATTTTCCGAGACCCTAGTCATTCTGGAGGCCACCATGGCGCAGAGGTTAGCATGTCCACCTATGACTCCGGTGTGAACATAAGACAATTTTTCACCGGTGGTTATCCTCTTACTATTGGTGGCTACATTTGTGAGCTTTCCTGCCATATTAAAACTTCTCTATCAAGAGTTGTCCCTATGCGGCACGCCGTTCGGACTCTGCATAAAAAGAAGGCCCCTTATCATTGAGCTTAAACTGTAATGGGACTGGACTCATCGATATGAAAAAAGTAACCCTTGTTCCTTAATGGAATCTTCTTGGGAAATTTAGTGGGTTGCCCAAAAAGTAATTGCGGATTTTTCATATAGTCGGCGTTGACAAATTTTTTCACAGCTTGTGACTCTGTAATTACATTCTTTCTTCTGTCAGTTATCAGCTGTTACTTTTAGCTTGCTTTAGAAAAAAAGTGTAAAAAAAGTATATTTGAATAAAGTTCATTCTAAGTATTATTAAAAATGCATTTACTTTCTTTTAAAAAATCCGCAATTACTTTTTGGGCAACCCAATAGTATTTAGATAGTATTTATTCTGTTATTCGCAGACGATGGGCTTCGATAAAAGATATGTGTTTAGCCTTCTAGACCCTTCCCGCAGACGTTTCCCACGCGACGTTTTCACTTCAATGACACGTTGTACTGGCTTTCGGGCCATTGACCCAGATAAGGTCCACAAGTCTGTCTACGGTTAAAAAGAAATCTTCATCATTCGATCTTCAGACTTTTGGAATCGAGACTACCTGATTGATAATGCTGAAATTGTTGCCGCCGAGTTGGCATAAGCTTCGGTTTGACTCTCGGCGAGCCATGGAAGCAAAGCAATGATGATCCATGGTGATACTAGTGTTACCTTTGATATGACTTTTGATTTGAACCGTTAAGTAAAGCGGACGTATTGTTATTTCACTCTGACTTTTCCTGTAACTCATAATAGGTCTTTATTTTTGGAAGAAAAATTTAAGTCACTCAAGGATAGTTGCGATAGAGGTATCTTTTAAGCGGTTGATGATCTGCGTCTGTTCCCAGTGGAGCCGCAGATCTAGAGCCCGGGAGTAGGCTTAGAATGGACTCCAAAGACCCAACCGCTGCGGTGGTGCTATCAGGCCATAGCATGTTGCCTGCTACTGAAATCTCGACTGGTGGAGCGGCTGCTTCAAGCTCCACTAGCCGACAGACGACTGGTCAGCAGGGGCTTTTGACGAAGACACCTGGTTCGAGTCTAAAGGACAAGGACGAACCTATTCCTTCTTCACATGCCTATAATTGGCCTAGGCCATCGGCCTTCCCCTGCAAACCAACACGCTCTTTAAGAGGTTGGAATAATAGAAGACGCATCGCTCTCAGGTTTATTGAGAGGCTTGGTGCGAATGATCCTAAGACTCTCACTGAAAGGGAGAGAGATTCCCTAAATTGGGCTCGGGAATTCGATGCACAGGTTATTCCAAAGACTACTAGTCTAGATACATTGGGTATATACTGCAGTTGTCAGACCTATTATGATATATGGTGTTATGGTCTGGTGGACGGAGCTTCAAAAATCCACCAACTTCTCAATACTTAACCATATCCAAAGGATGGCTTCTTTGTGCATCACAGCCGCACTGAGGACGACACCATCTGATGCACTGAATTTAATGCTACATCTTATTCCTCTGGACTTTGTGGCTACCCAAATTTCAGCGACCAATGCCGTGAGGTTAAGGGAGCTTTCTCATTGGCCATGTGGCGGCTACTGATATTGTGTTATCCTTGATACAATATCCGATGTGCCAGGCAGTGTGGATTACATCCTACCTGAGCCGATTTTTGATAAAAATTACTGTACCACTATTCCTGATAGAACGATTGAAACTACGATATCCCTGGTAACAGAAGTTACATAGACTTCTATAGGAATGGCTCTAAAGATCTAGAACTGGTCATATCGAAGAGGTTACCCGACCACTGTAGTGTGTATTAAGCAGAGATCCTTGCAATTATTGAAGTGGTGAAAAACGTGATGATATAATGTCATCACGACGATTGACATAAATATCTTCTCAGACAGCCAGACAACCATTAAATCGCCGGAGAACGTATTTCTGAACACAAAAACCGTCCTCGACTGTCGCAGATCTCTCAGCGAGATGTCTGAACAGTTCAAAATTCACGTGTTCTGGGTGCCAGGCTACAGACATATCCCAGGGAATCCCCTAAAGCGGACGAGCTTGCGAGACTAGGAACTACCTTACACACTCCAGAGACACTGGAATCTGAGGGTATGCCTCTAGCGACATGTAAGCCAGGTTTTTAGGACCAGGCCCGAAGGGCAACGAATGATAGATGGCCACAAACAGGGGGCTGTGAACATTCCAAAACTATGTGGCCTCATCTAGACTTGAAGAGGTCTACTGCTTTGCTGTCATTGGCTAAAAGAGACGTCTCAGTCATTGTGTCCGTCATGACAGGTCACTGTCTAATCGGAAAACATGCTGACAGACTGAAGGTTGTCAGCAACGACTTTTGCAGAAGCTGTAGGGACATCGAGGAAGAGGAGACTATAGAACACCTTATGTGTGTGTGTCCCGCACTAGCAGTTAGAAAGAGATAACCCACTGCTGAAAACTTTTCTGATGTTCTCTTGCAAATTTGCAAATTTTGCCCATGAACATTCCATTAAGGAACAGGGGCAAACTTCTCACATATCAATGAGTGCAGTCCGATTCAAGTTTAAGCTCAATGATAAGGGGCCTCCTTTTTATAGCCGAGTCCGAACGGCGTGCCGCAGTGCGACACCTCTTTGGAGAAAAGTTTTACATGGCATAGTACCTCAAAAATATTGCCAGCATTAGGAGGGGAATACCACCGCTGAAAATTTTTTCTGATGGTCTCGCCAGAATTCGAACCCAGGCGTTCAGTATCAAAGGCGGACATGCTAACCTCTGCGCTACGGATATAGCTGCCATATATACCGATCCCCCGATTTTGGGGTTAAATCCTATAAAACCTAAATGAAAGAGTGTGAGTTGCAATAGGCTTCCATTTATTCGAATCGACTATAGTCCACATCGGAACATATTTAGATAAAGTTGTTTATAATCTTAAAGCCCATTGTCCAATTTCGGCCCAATGCCCGATTTCGCTGACATTTAAAACAGTGAGTAGCACTAAAAACTCCGATTTCCGAACCTATTGAAATATATTTGTTGTAGTAGCCACATATTTCCATTTGATGATAGCGATCCTCGCCAAGCTCCTATTGATGAGCAAATTCGTTCCGGTCCATAGGACTGATCACCACGCGAACGTTATGGCCATTGGTTATTTAAAGATATCAGTAACTTGCCTTGTCATTTTGAGAATCATAGGCACACAGTATTTAAGTAAGAGCTGGTATCGCTCGGCCTCTCACTGAGACTCTCCACTAGATAACACTGATTGTGCGTGAGTGCAGTTGCAGTTGCTCCGTATGGTGGTATTCACTATCCGCGACCTGTGTACGCGCCCAGTAGCTCTTCGCTAAGCCTCTCGTGACGTCGATGAACTACACATAGATCGGAGTATAAAGTTCTAACCTTTGTGTTCCTCACATGCATCCCATGCCGTAACATATTTGGATAATGGTTTATTTTATCGAATTGCCATAAAATGTGGAGCAATGAGATTTATTATGTAGACCTTTTGGTATCTGTTTTGAATATGGTCCACATAGGTCTCTATTTGGTTAGGTTAGGTTAGGTTGAAAAGAGGGTGCAGATATTAATCCGCCCCATGCCACTATGGGCATACACCTAAGCCAGTAACCGTGCTACTAACAAAATCCTTAATTGTTTTTAATACCACTCCCCTAAGTTGGTTCATGTCTGGTATTGTGTATCCACCCAAGTGCCGGTATGACAAAAGAAATGCTCCAACGAAATGTCAACAGGATTACGACTGCACTGATGGGGTCCTTTGAAGATAGTTGTCCTCTTTGGAAAAGGAAATCAGCCCAAGAAAAATCCTGGATGACCGGGGAGATTCGCAATATTGGGAAAGAGGTCCCCAGACTTTTTAACATAGCACGTCGTAAAAACGCGGAAGTTTATTGGGATGTGCATTACACATGGCTCAAGGAATACAATAAGATTACCAGAGCGGCAAAACGTGCATCCTGGAAGCTTTTCTGCGAACAGGTCGATAGCGTTAATGACGCCGCCAAGATAAAAAAGCTTCTCTCAAAAACCCATGTCCAAACTGAAACTTTAGTAGACGACATGGGAGTGAGAGCGGAGACAGCAAAGGACATGTTGAGGCTTTTGATGAAAGCCCATTTTCCACAGGATACGAAGAGACTCACGGAGACACCGGAATCTTGGAATAAAGACGTTGATCGAAGGTTTATAATTAGGGAATTTATGGTGAAAGAATCCTTGAGTAGCTTCAAACCATTTAAGTCACCCAGACCTGATGGAATATTTCCGGCGTTACAACAGAAAGAGGCGGACTATCTGGTGCCTCATCTGGCCAAAATTTTCACAGCGTTCCTAGGACTTGCATATACTCCGAAAGCCTGGCTGGAGGCAAGGGTGGTGTTTAAACCCAAGCCCGGCAAGGCAAGTTATGCGACACCAAAGGCCTACAGACCCATAAGCCTTACATCCTTTCTACTCAAAACCATGGAACGTATTGTGGACACCATGATAAAGAGTAGGACATCCCGCGAACTGCTCAAATACAAACAGCATGCCTATGTCAAGGGAAGGTCGGTAGAGACTGCCCTGCACGAGGTTGTGCATAAAATAGAAGAATCCTTCGATGCCAAAACGTACACAATGGCGGTATGCATTGACATCGAGGGGGCTTTTAACAATGTGCGGACCGACACTCTGATCCAATCCTTAGACAAGTACCGGGTGGACCCGGTCCTTAGAGACTGGATAAACCATATGCTAAGGAACAGGTGGATAAATTGTGTGTCCCATGGCATAAATATAAGGGAGAAAGTGGCACAGGGCACGCCACAGGGGGCATTTTATCGCCACTCCTATGGGTGACCGCCATAAATGACCTATTACGGATGCGGACTAAGGAGGGATTTGAACCCGTCTGCTATGCAGACGATGCACAGTGGGCCAAATGGCAAAAAAATTGGAAATAAGTCTACAACTTTTTATCTGTTGATTTTAGCCATACAAAATGTTCTAGACATTTGTAGAGGAGGACATAGGCTTTCAGAAAAGTGCTGTTGTTGGTCCATATCTTTAATACAGGGTGAGCTACAGGGTGTGAAAGTTGACCACTTTTGACTTCTCCAAGCTTCTGGGGGCCATAACTTTTGATCTACTCAACCGATTTACATGATTTAGGACTCTAGAGAAAGAGCTTGACAAGATCTAAAAAACTTATGCATAAAGTACCATGCCATCGTGTACTGTTAAGGAGTTATGAATTGTTTAATTTTAAAATATGAAAATTTGGCCTTGGTTTTTTTCAGTGTTTTTTTAATAACTCCGTCAATTTTAAAGCTATAAACTTCATACTTCACACAAATTATGCCAGCATATGTGTGCATAAAATACAAAAGGAATCACGTGAATATCTTTGGCGGTTTAAAAATGGCATCGTTTTCAATATGAAAAATATTTTTTTTGTCAAAAAATTGCAAAATTTTTCAAAAAAGATACTCCCATTTCCTTTAAGTTTTCGCAAACTTTGGCCGTCAAAGCATTATCATTTCTTTCCATTTTCACAAAGTCGAGGTATTAAGAAAAGTTTTAAGTGCTAATTTGGCTAATTTCGATATCAAACAACACCGTTATCTTAAGACCAAAATGGCCAATTTTTTTACTAAACTTCAAAAGTTTCTCACTGGAAAAAAAGTTCCACGGGGATTTTTTCGCTTTTTTTGAACTTAAATGAAAGCTTAAAATGTTCCCAACATTTTAAGGTATGTCTCGCCATATCCTAGCCATAAATGAGATCGTAGCGATCAAAATACTGAAAAAAGTCAATTTTCAAGTAGTGCTATATTCATTGCTAAAAAACAAGTATTACGTCACATTTTATTGCAAAGATGTTAAATAAACTTTTATTTGGTAACACTTCTTCTACAAAACACAAAAAGAATCATGGAAATATCTCTATTCTATTCCATTTTATGGAACCGGCAATAAAAAAGTCAATTTTTCAAAAAAGTCGAATTTCCCAAATTTTGTTTTTGTTGTCCTAATTGCACATGACACACTATAGCCATATTTACGCAACATACCTTATCGTAAAGGAAATTTTCATACCTTTCCAACGATGTATAAAACATTTCTCAACTCGGATTCTATCTACTCTAAAATTCATTTACACTTCATTAAACTCTATATAAAAATGTCTATTTGTGAAATGGAACCTTATATGGGGCCTACACTAAAACATTGATAGATTTGCCCAGGGTTTACAATACAAATGTGTTAGAATAAAAAAAGGTCTCCTGCCAAAGTTTAAAAAAATTGGAATAAAAATATGTGTTTTAGAGCGAAAACACTTCGCATCGGCGTGCGTTTATATGTATATTAGCTACTCCCAAAATAAAAAAGCATTTTAGTTTTGTATTATTTGATTTTATTCTCTACCAAATAATCTAAGGTATCAAAATTTAAAAGCTCTTTAATTTGAATGGCATCGGGATCGTCCTTATCTATATCGTCACATATTTTTGGTAGCCATTTAGTTCTGATGCTGTATAGTACCGGATCAGACGATAACAATAAATATTGAAGTAAATCATAATTTTGGTTAAATTTGGTGCTCTTTCGGGTATTGAAAAGCCGGAACTGTTTAACATCTCTATTACGGGATTCCTGAGCTTCTTCTGTAAGTTCTCCTAACGGAAGTATGTTGTATTCCACAATTTCCTTGCCATGATGTAAGACTTTATGTACTGTCGGTGTTAAAGCTTTCCACGAATATAAATCAGATAAAATGTTTTTTGTGTCATTACTATAAGCTTCAAATTTGGTTGAATTTATCATCTTTTTGCTATTGATTACAGCCAAAATCACTTTGAATCGTCTTAGCAAGTGTTCATCAAGACCGGTTATTTTAGATGTCGATACGGGGTCCTCAAAAAACCGCCTTGCCGAGTTGCCATCATTTGTGCTTCCGTATCCGTAAAGAGGTTTATCTATTATAAGTCCCTTTTGTTTAAACTCCAACTGGATTCGATTCTTCTCTTCCTGCCTCATTTTGTGAAGATCTTGGTTGTTTCTAGCAGAGACATCGCGGTTTCCAGGGCTAGTCCGATATTTAAGGTCATACGATAAATGCAAACAATACTCCATGAATCGAATTCTACAGTGCAGGGGCGAAATACCGAAATTGAGCGCATTTTCGTTTACTAAATTTTCATCAGACTTGTCCTCGAATTGCCCATTCTTCTTGCCACAAATATTGCATCTCCAATTGGACATAACGCCAGTTAATGCGTTTGCCACCTTTCCATCGATCATAGTGAGTTGTAGTTGAAACGAAACTTTTATATTTCTTCCCAATTGGTTTATAACAATCATGGGTAATGCAGCAATTTCTTCCTTTATTTCGTTCACCAAAGATCGTGTTGTGTTCCGGTCTTCCTTTGTATACTCAAACCGAATTGGGCGACATAAATATTTTGACCCAGGTGTTCTATTTATCCATATATCTTGAAATGCATTTTCTTTCGATGATGAAGATTGGTCCTTGTACAATCTCATTCTCAATGGTACTAATGATGCCATGAAAATTGATGCGAAGTTGGTATCTATTTCTGTTTGTTGCTTATATTCGGAAAATCCAGATGATCCATCACAACCCCATTTGCTGATCAAAACCACTTCGGAATTATTACATGTGTTCAACTGTTCTTCAGTAAAATTAGAAATAATTCTAACAGCTGTATTTTCAACAAGATCAGCAAGTTTCACTCTTGCTTTTAATTCGTCCACGTATATATTTGATGGCACCATTTTCGTCCTGGTGTTGTACAATTTATGTTTTGAGGGTAAACAACCCCATCCTTTTTCACGAAGAGCCTTCCTCATTGTTGAGTATTTGTTTCTTGAGAGGCCTAGGTTCAAAATCAGGGCCAGTGCATCTTCCTCCGTGAATTCTGTAGTCGATTTTGGAGTTGGAATACTTTCTACCATTCTCTTTACCCTTTTCGGAGATGCTAATGGTAAAACATCGACAATTCGTCCAACATTTTTTGGTTGTGTTTTTAACAATGCTGTTTTGAACGTATCTTTTATTAAATTTGGCGGATGTGCCGCCAATAGTTCCTCTTGTTTTTTCTTTTTGGTTTTCTCCGTAACTTCGTCGTATGCTTTGCTAGGCCGGCCGGGAATCAGCGGTTTAATTTCAATAAGTAGATCCGATTTCAGCCACTTCTCATACATTTTGAAAAACTTGATTTTTGCGAATGAACATTCTGGCAACCTTCTCTCAAATGATTTGTAGAATTTTTCAAGTTTGTCTAAAGCGTCTTTATTTAGCCTTATTCCATATATGTGGTCCAAAGTGTAAACAAGTTCCTTAAATGACTCCGTGTATGATTTGGAATCATTTTTGATGTCCCATACAATTTTCGAAAGAGTGGAATACTTCAGTATGACTTCCATAACTTATAAATGTCCTTTACGCCTCTACAAAATATAATGAAGAAAATTTGGATTTTGTTCAAATATTTATGCAATATATTCACAATTAATGACCCATTTCAGGTATCAGACGCAATCGTAAAAAGGGGTCCAAAGTGCCTCTTTTTACTTACTCTTCTATAATTATTTACCTGGACTCGAATTTGGTTAAAAAAAATGACAATGAATTTTTTATGGGTAGGTTTTTTCACATTCATTGATACGGTGGATTTCCTGGGAATTCGACATAGCGAAACAGGTAACATTTGTCTGCATCAAATCTTAACACAAATATATATATATATGCAGGTATATTTCTAGGTTACTTTTTATTCAAAAATCATCAGCTTACATTAAAAATAGATGTAGGTACTATACAAACGCACGCCGATGCGAAGTGTTTTCGCTCTAAAACACATATTTTTATTCCAATTTTTTTAAACTTTGGCAGGAGACCTTTTTTTATTCTAACACATTTGTATTGTAAACCCTGGGCAAATCTATCAATGTTTTAGTGTAGGCCCCATATAAGGTTCCATTTCACAAATAGACATTTTTATATAGAGTTTAATGAAGTGTAAATGAATTTTAGAGTAGATAGAATCCGAGTTGAGAAATGTTGTATACATCGTTGGAAAGGTATGAAAATTTCCTTTACGATAAGGTATGTTGCGTAAATATGGCTATAGTGTGTCATGTGCAATTAGGACAACAAAAACAAAATTTGGGAAATTCGACTTTTTTGAAAAATTGACTTTTTTATTGCCGGTTCCATAAAATGGAATAGAATAGAGATATTTCCATGATTCTTTTTGTGTTTTGTAGAAGAAGTGTTACCAAATAAAAGTTTATTTAACATCTTTGCAATAAAATGTGACGTAATACTTGTTTTTTAGCAATGAATATAGCACTACTTGAAAATTGACTTTTTTCAGTATTTTGATCGCTACGATCTCATTTATGGCTAGGATATGGCGAGACATACCTTAAAATGTTGGGAACATTTTAAGCTTTCATTTAAGTTCAAAAAATGCGAAAAAATCCCCGTGGAACTTTTTTTCCAGTGAGAAACTTTTGAAGTTTAGTAAAAAAATTGGCCATTTTGGTCTTAAGATAACGGTGTTGTTTGATATCGAAATTAGCCAAATTAGCACTTAAAACTTTTCTTAATACCTCGACTTTGTGAAAATGGAAAGAAATGATAATGCTTTGACGGCCAAAGTTTGCGAAAACTTAAAGGAAATGGGAGTATCTTTTTTGAAAAATTTTGCAATTTTTTGACAAAAAAAATATTTTTCATATTGAAAACGATGCCATTTTTAAACCGCCAAAGATATTCACGTGATTCCTTTTGTATTTTATGCACACATATGCTGGCATAATTTGTGTGAAGTATGAAGTTTATAGCTTTAAAATTGACGGAGTTATTAAAAAAACACTGAAAAAAACCAAGGCCAAATTTTCATATTTTAAAATTAAACAATTCATAACTCCTTAACAGTACACGATGGCATGGTACTTTATGCATAAGTTTTTTAGATCTTGTCAAGCTCTTTCTCTAGAGTCCTAAATCATGTAAATCGGTTGAGTAGATCAAAAGTTATGGCCCCCAGAAGCTTGGAGAAGTCAAAAGTGGTCAACTTTCACACCCTGTAGCTCACCCTGTATTAAAGATATGGACCAACAACAGCACTTTTCTGAAAGCCTATGTCCTCCTCTACAAATGTCTAGAACATTTTGTATGGCTAAAATCAACAGATAAAAAGTTGTAGACTTATTTCCAATTTTTTTGCCATTTGGCCCACTGTGCGATGTTATAATACTTCTAAGGGGTAAGGATCCGAACGAGCTATGCAGAAGGGCCGAAAGGGTCTGGCATATGGCATATGACTGGGCTAGACCCAGAGGTCTCAATGTTTACCCAGAGAAGACTGAAATATGCCTGTTCACGAGGAAGACGAAGGTGGGCCACAGATGTTGGGCACTATGTAGACGGGCCGTAGGCGCGAAATTGGCCCTGAATCTGAGGATAGTCCGTTTTCTTTGAAATTGTTGTTTTAAATCCCTCAGTTGTCTTAAGCAGTATGGTCCGAATTGAGCCAAATTGAAAATGGCTGCATTATACACCTTTTTTTAGTGTTGCGTATATCTAGTCGACTTCTCTGGCCTTTGACATAAAAGTTTGAATTGCACATCCACGTCGAATACAATACCCAAGGGTCCACTTTTTTTATAGCTGCCGTCATATAAATATACGCCAACATATTGGGTTGCCCAAAAAGTAATTGCGGATTTTTCATATAGTCGGCGTTTACAAATTTTTTCACAGCTTGTGACTCTGTAATTGCATTCTTTCTTCTGTCAGTTATCAGCTGTTACTTTTAGCTTGCTTTAGAAAAAAGTGTAAAAGAAGTATATTTGATTAAAGTTCATTCTAAGAGTAAATAAACATGCATTTACTTTCTTTTAAAAATTCCGCAATTACTTTTTGGGCAACCCAATAGGATCATCCTTGGTATTGGTTATAAAAATTCCGACCCTTCTACATTAAATGCCATTATAAAATTTTTAATGTTTTTCTTTTTTATTCTTTTCCAGCAAAATGTCTTCAATTCTAATTGCTATCGCTACAAATGTTTGTGGGTCTGGCACGACCATACATCCTCCTCCAATACTTCTCACACAAACCATGGTTACTCCGTGATCAAATCTCTGAGTCATTCCTAATGCGACATTATTGCCCCACCTGGACAAGGTGGACGTTAACACTGATTTCATACACTATGGTTAATGCTAAGCTACCCCCTCTCACTAGGAATGGATGATGGGATCTTACTGTCATCGCTCATCAAACGGTGGTGGTGGAGACGTCAATGTCAATGTCAATTGCCAATCAGTTGTTATGGAGTACGCATCACTGTTTCAGTGATGCGGCGAATATGCCGGCCCAAAATGGTATGTTATTGTGGGAGCAATTTCTATTCTAAATTTTTCATAATTATATAGAATTTCCCTCTCTCTCTCTGTCTCTTTCTCTCTCCATAGGATAAATGTGTATATACTGTGTACCTAGGCTATCCATTTTCCTGGCTCTGAGGTCAAGTCGGAGAAGTCACCATCTAGTCGAGTACCGCTGTGCGGGAACAGTAGCAATCAACTGTGGTTTTAAATTTTATTGTAGATTTTTCAATGTAGGGTGAATGTTTTGTAATTTTAGCATAGGTTTAGGTACATTGTATTTAGTTTCCATTATTGTTCTTAATAGTTTAATACGTTTTTAGTTATGTTTTTTGCTCTCCTTTAATTCAGAGACTAAGCGTGCGTTTTTTCATCTATTTATTTATTTATTTATTTCATGCTTGCTTTTTCGCAAAAACAAAAACAAAAAGAAAACTTACAACATCATGTCATAATTTCATACAAATCATGAACTGTATTTGTATTCAATAAAAGAATCAAAAGAATCGAAGAAATAAGAATATGACCTTGTACTGTCTATTATTTATTTAATTGTAATGAAAATTATAAATATTTCTAGCTTAGAGTTAAGAACAGTCCTGACTGAGAGAGAGAAGAAGAAGGAAATACAGACCAGAGATGTTGTTGGGAAACGCACCCCCGACCAGCATCAAATTAACAAAGTATAATATTGGGTTGCCCAAAAAGTAATTGCGGATTTTTTAAAAGAAAGTAAATGCATTTTTAATAAAGCTTAGAATGAACTTTAATCAAATATACTTTTTTTACACTTTTTTTTCTAAAGCAAGCTAAAAGTAACAGCTGATAACTGACAGAAGAAAGAATGCAATTACAGAGTCACAAGCTGTGAAAAAATTTGTCAACGCCGACTATATGAAAAATCCGCAATTACTTTCTGGGCAACCCAATACATTACGTAATGGAAATAACAACCAGTATGTACGTTTACTCTACCCTCTACATTAGTATAGGGCTATTGATGTTTCTATTGGTTAAAATCAATATTAGCGAGTAACAATCCGTGACTATCCCAAAGGTGATCTCTTTCAGACAAACTCGAAATATATTGCCAAAGTATCAAGATCTTGCTAAATGGCATGACAAAGTGAATCTAGATCCGGAGTGCAAAAATAAGAAATCGGACTTTTTTCACATCGTTGATCCCATTTGCCTTGGTGATTATATTTATGTACTAGCTGCTGCGCCTTCTTTTACTTTATATTAAACAAAATTTCCGTTTGAATATTTATTTTCGACAATTAAAGAACTTTTAGTGAAATACCATGCTACGAAATTAGTATATCTTTGACTAACAGTTTAACGATATAAGCGACTTTGTCTGAATCCCATATGATCTTTATTGGTCTACGAATTTTAGTTTGGAGACAAGGTGTACTCCATTCTTAAAATACTTTATTTTAGCCCGATATTCTCATGATGTCTAATTAAGGGGTGTTTTCGGGGGTAAGGTGGTCCCCCAGACACTTAGCCCTGAAAAAATATCAGCATCGTGCTCTTCTCTCAAATACCATTTATTTAAACCTCATATTGCCATATTGGCATTGGCTTAAGGGGAGTTTACAAGATGAGAGTTCCCCCAAACACATGGCCCCAAATTGGTTATCAAATTCGTTTTCTAATCTCAAATATCTTGCATTTGAGCCACATATGGTATGGTCAAAAAATTTTTAACCTTTGGGGGGTATTTTGGGGATGGGGTGATGCCTTAAATACATGGTCCTACATTTGGATATCAAATTCGTATTCTACTCCCAAATACCTTTATTTTAACCCCAATATTGCGATGGTCAGTAAAATATAGCTGTTTGTGGGGTATTTTGGGAAAGGGGTAGACCCTCAGAAAATTGGTCCCGTAAGTGGGTATGAATTCTTGCTCTACCCCCCCAATTCCTTTCATTTAAGCCCCACACTGACATGGTCGGTAAATGTGCCCGATTTAGGGGCCCAGAAAATATATCAGCAACGTGCTCTATTCTCACATACTTGAACCCCATATTGCCATTGGTCTTAAAATTGGAATACAAATTCGTTTTCTAATCTCAAATACCATTCACTTAAACCCCCTATTGAAAAAGCCAGCAAATATTGGTTGCCCAAAAAGTAATTGCGGATTTTTTAAAAGAAGGTAAATGCATTTTTAATAAAACTTAGAATGAACTTTAATCAAATATACTTTTTTACACTTTTTTTCTAAAGCGAGCTAAAAGTAACAGCTGATAACTGACAGAAGAAACAATGCAATTACAGAGTCACAAGCTGTGAAAAAATTTGTCAACGCCGACTATATGAAAAATCCGCAATTACTTTTTGGGCAACCAAATATGCCCAGTTTAAGGTATGGGCCCTAAAACTACAATAAAGCGAGCTAAAAGTAACAGCTGATAACTGACAGAAGAAAGAACGCATTTACAGAGTCACAAGCTGTGAAAAAATTTGTCAACGCCGACTATATGAAAAATCCGCAATTACTTTTTGGGCAACCAAATATGCCCAGTTTAAGGTATGGGCCCTAAAACTACAATATGAATATAAAGCTCCACTGTCTTGAAGACCCAAATTGTCTTGGTGAGCAAATACATTATACTTGGTAGTTGTTATGGTGATGGGACGTCCCCTAGACAGTTGGTGCCGAATGTTGATGTCAGATTCATGGTCTACTCCCAAATACCCTTGATTTGAGCTCCATTTTTCCATAGTCAGCAAACATGACCAGTTTGGGGGATGCGGCGGCCACTCAGTGACTTGACTTTGAAAATTTATATCAATCTTGTGTTCTACTCTAAAAAACCTCTTATTTGAGCCTCATATTGCAATGGTCAGCAAATACTTCCTATTTGGGTGGTGTTATGGGGGTGGGATGGCCCCATATATACTTTTCCCGAACATTGATATCAGATTCGTGCTTTACTTCCAAAGACCTTTCAATTTGTCCTCTTTGGGGGATGTTCTCGGGGATGGGCGGCCCCCCAAACACTTGGTCCCACATCTGGATATTAGATTCGTATTCTACACTCAAATACCTTTTATTTAAGCACCATATTGCCATGGTTAGTAAATAAGTCCTTTTTGGGGGGTGTTTTTGGGAAGGGGTGGGTCACCAGAAACTTTGTCCCAAATTTAGATACCAAATTCGTATTTTACTCGCAAATGTCTTTCATTTGAGTCCCATATTGCCATGGTCGGTAAATATGTCCGATGGCTTGGGGTGGTACCCCAAACTTTTGGGGCCGACAATTGGATGGCAGATACGGTTTTAATGTTAATCCAGGTACCAGATACGTTTACATTTGAATCCCATATTGTAGTGATTGGTGTATATATATATATATTTGGTAGGTTTTGGGGTGGGCGCCCCCTCCCCACCCTATGTACCCCATCCGAAATTTGTATACCAAAGTTTTGTTTGTAGGTTACTATAAGAGAGCACACAAAATTTCGCTTAAATCGCACCACCCATCTCCGAAATCTAGCGTTTCTGAAAATTAGGGTAAGGGGAGGGTACGCCCCCCCCCCCCTCATCATTTTTACCACAGGAACATTATGCACCACCTGTGAAAATTTCAGAAAATCGGTTCAGGAGTTTCTGAGTCAATAAAGAACGCACAAACAAACAAACCTACAAACAACACACAAATTTATTTTGATATATAAGAAGATATCGGTAATACAGTACTGGACATTAGATATTGCATAATAGTTTTAAATGCCTTTCTTGCAAATGCAAACATACTACCATGAACATTCGAACCCAGATGTTCAGCACCATAGGCGGTCTCCAATGCCTTTATTTACTCACAGCAATTTTTATTCCACTGTTTCCCTTGAGAATCTCAGCACAAATCTTCTAATGTCCTTCCTCCAAATTTTCCAAATATTGTTACATAAGCCTTGCTTGCTTGGCGGATAGTTTCAAAAGCATTGCTTCATAGTTTTAAAAGCCTTGCTTCATAGTTTCAAAAACCTCTATTGAAAGTTTTAAAAGCCCTTCAACATTACACGTGAAAATCTATTATACCCCTTGACGAATAGTTTCCAAAGCAATACCCGCCTCAGTGTACAACACACTGCTACAAAAATAACAACAAAACCAAAGATAGACACCAGTTTGAAGTATGTAAGACGAAAAATAATATTGACTAATAAAATCTTTGTATTAAGCAGGTAGTTCAAGAGCAAAGCCACCTGTCAACAGACAAAATATACACTTACAAGCCACTGACAACAACCCGTTTTGTTATATGGTTTCGTAACATGGGTACTTGTGAAAGCTGCAGAGTGCGTGCTTGGAGTGTTTGAGAAAAAGATACTTCAGAGCAATCTGCGTATACCATAACTAATAACAAAATGAAACAAGGGCTTTAAGACAATGTTGGCCTACTCAAAGGTCAGTAATGATGACATTTGAAAACTAACATGATGGTGTATGCAAATGGGGAAGACCTAAACTCCCCCAGCACGGGAAAGATGTGAGTACCATACAGGCGGGAGCATTGAAGTCCCATCTGTGTGGTGTTCATTGCTATAACGAGAAGCTTAACTGCAAGCTACCGGGCGCGTCTACCGGTTACTGATAGTGGTATCCTCCATATGGAGTAGCTGCAACGGCAGTCGCCAACAATCGGCGGTATCGAGCGGAGAGTCTCAGTGAGAGGTCAGGTGGCACTGGCTCTTGCACAAATACTGAATGCCTATGATGATCGATATGACAAGGCGGATTATTGACGCCTTTAAATAACCTGTTTTCGCAGCTGATCGGTCCTTTGAGCCGGAACGAGCTTGCTCACCTACAGGAGTTTAACGAGGATCGCCACCTCAATATGAAAATGTGGCTACAACAACAACAACCAAAACTTCGGCGGAATGACAAGGTGGAGAATCAGAAATTGGTGAAGGAGTTTAGAAGATCTAGACGCTTTAAAATCTATGCTGAAGTCACCTAGTAGAACAAACGTTCTGTGACAGCCAACTAAATATAAAAGTAAGTACAATCGCGTTTTGAAGAATTATGAACTTCTTCAAACCCCCTTTTAAAGATCGAGATCAAAAAAACCATTCATTAAGTCGCTTAAGGGTTAAAATATTTTACAAAAATATTCCTCGCCGTATTCCTTGTCGAAGAAACTTTAGTTTTAAGACCACTGTGTTTTATTTTAGAACTATATATTGCAAATAACGATAAATTGTTTATTATTATCTGTTATCGCATCCTATCGATAACTTACCAGTAAAACCTTGCACTAATATTCTATCCGGAACATTTGACTTGCATTGAAAGGGACTAAAATAAAACACAGTGAACACAATGAAGAATATCTTCCCGCATTTTTCGTTAACTCACCGCGAAAGCTTTCCCTTATTAATATTTTTATACCCTTCACCATAGGATGGGGGTATACTAATTTCATAATTATGTTTGTAACACCTCGAAATATGCGTCTAAGACCCCATAAAGTACATATATTCTTGATCGTCATGTCATTTTAAGTCGATCTAGCCATATCCGTCCGTCTGTCTGTCGAAAGCACGCTAACTTTCGAAGGAGTAAAGCTATTCACTTGAAATTGGGATTGTAAATGGGCCAAATTGTTCCTAGTTTTGATATAGCTACCATATAAACCGATCTTGGGTCTTGACTTCTTGAGCCTCTAGAGGGCGCAATTCTCATGCGATTTGACTAAGATTTTGCACGTGGTGTTTTGTTATCACTTCCCACCACTATGCTAAGTATGGTTCAAATCGGTTCATAACCTGATATAGCTGCGATATAAACCGATCTGGGGTCTGGACTTATTCAGCTCTTAGGGGGCGCAATTCTTTTCCGATTTGGCTGTAATTTTGCACGTGATGTTTTGGTATCATTTCCAACAACTGTGCTAAGTATAATTCAAATCGGTTCATAACCTGTTATAGCTGCCATCTAAACCGATCTTGGATCTTGATTCTTGAGCCGCTAGAGGGCGCAATTCTCATCCGATATGGCTGAAAATTTACATGAGGTTTTTTGTTATGATTCCCAGCAACTGAGCTAAGTATAATTCAAATCGGTTTATAACCTTAAGTTTGGTTCAAATCGGTTCATAATCTGATGTAGCTGCCATATAAACCGATCTGGGGTCTGGACTTATTCAGCTCTTAGGAGGCGCAATTCTTTTCCGATTTGGGTGTAATTTTGCACGTGATGTTTTGGTATCATTTCCAACAACTGTGCTAAGTATAATTCAAATCGGTTCATAACCTGTTATAGCTGCCATCTAAACCGATCTTGGATCTTGATTCTTGAGCCGCTAGAGGGCGCAATTGTTATGACTTACAATAACAGTGCTAAGTTTGGCGCAAATCTGGACATAACCTTGTATAGCTGGCATATAAACCGATCTAGGATCTTGATTTCTTGTTTTCTACCTTTTTTCCACAGACTTATGGCTACTCAAGCGCTAATTACAGTTTTCTTCTATGACAATCACTCACCTTGACACAGAAGATGCTGTATCAAAAGTTTCCAAAGATGTACTTTTTATCGAGGCACGTTTCAGTGTCAACGAAGATGAGGATGAAGCTTGTGTAACTAAAATAGAAGGATTTCGTTGTTCTCGCCGCTCTAGCAAGATGCTCTTTGCATTGCCATCTTCAAATCTAAATGGATTAGTACTTTTGTCGCTAACATTAATTGGATTCTCGTATGTTAAAATTCCGGCACTAGAACTGAAACTGTGTTCAGAAATAGCTGGACTGAGTATATCATTTAAGGTTATCTCATAATTCGGCACTGGCCAACACTTGGGCAACTCGTTCATGTCGGCAGGCTTTTTAAAGCGAAACGATGAAGAGCCCAACGAAAATTTACGCCTAGTATTTAGAATTTTGTTAAAAGATTTTGCACCTGTTGATCCACTACCTTCAGTGGGGGCCAGGGTTGTTGTTGTTGCTGGCTTCAAAGAACTCAGTTTTATTTCGGATGCTTTTGCTAGCAGAATTTCATTATTATGAATTTCTATAGTTTTGCTTGATTTTTGTGGCTCAACTAAGTTATTTATCGATATAATACCCAAGGCAAAGGGCTTTTTATTTCTCTCATGTTCGCAGTCTGGTTTTTCTTTATTTATTTTAACGTTTTTCCATTTGACACTGCTATTGGTTGTTGTGGTGGTGGTGGTAGTTAAGCTGCCACTGCTACCACTGCAGTTAAGGGCGGTTGCACATATGCTTGTTTCACTTGCGGTATTAACCACGGTCACTGGCCTTTTTATATCCGTTTCCGTATTGATTGATTTATTGATTGTTTGCTGTTTAATGGATTTTTTAAAATGTTCCAAGTTCTGCTGCGGCAACAACTTTAAAGAAATTTGTTCAGCACTCAAACTTAAGTGTATCTTTTGAGGGGGACATCCTGACAATTCTTTACTCTCTTCACCTTTATGGCTTACCACTGTGAAGCCTATATCATTTTTGGCCTTGTCATTGATTGTCTCATTAAATTCCATTTCATTTATCACTTGTTCATAGGCATTGTCAAAACTCTCTTGTGGTACCTCCCATACATCTGTATCGTCTTCTTCCTCCTCCGATATATGTCTTTTAAGATTTTCGTTTCTTTGTCGTAACTCCTCGTCGATATCATCAGTCTTTCGACGCACCTCATACATGTAACCACAATTCATTGTGTCTAGCTCTAAAACTGCCGTTGGACCCTTTAAGGTATTTTTTGTTGTTTTTTCTTTTCTTAGGACAACTATGAACTGTTCAACGTTTGAAAGTTAACTAACACTGAGTGTAAGCACATGCAGCTTTCTATCACTTGTCTTCGACTATTCTTGCAATAATCCAATTAATTAAAATTGGCATAACTATTCCGTATGTTGTGCCATTAAGGGACTGCCAAGCAAGCATATGGTTTGTCAACAAAATGTTAAAAAGTTTGCCTATATAGATTTCAAAGCGCATAGTTAGCCATTATCTAGTAAATAAGACGTGTTGGAAAAGGTCGTCAGCACCAACATTCTGCTCTTATCTGCACTACATACTTGGCCAGCTCCGTTCCCACCACCCCTTGATGGCAGCAGAGCCAGACAGCCTTCCCCATGGTTTGAAGAAGCTCTTTGCATCGTCTTACCAATCCCAGCCCAGAGGTTCACTAATGCTTAAGGGGCATCCTGCCGTCGACGTATGTGTATTGTGACAGTCTGATAAGCTAGCAGCATTTGCATCGACTCATCAACAGTGCCTTTAGGGTCGCTAAAACCTCTGCCTGGAAGATGCTTACCTCGTCCAAAAGCCTATATGACTGCCCAATTCCAAGGAACTCAATGTAGTTTGCAGTATATAGATCCCGATCGGAGACCCTAACTCCTCATCGAGTTGCGACAGGAGTAGAGTGCATTCAATCCCCTTCTGACCACACACCATACACCACCTTCCAACAGAAGAATTCCCATAGTTCAAAGGTGCCCATTGTTCCAAAAGCATAAAATAGAGCATGGCACTCTGGTTGGCTGATTCTTTTGAGTGCCAAGACCCAGGAAATCTGCGACTAAGATGGGGTGCGTCCACAAGGATCTGAGTCTGAGTCGAGTGGGTCTGGTTGGGCAGTTAAACAGGTAACGTGTATCGTGCGGTCCCTGCTTACAATCGGTGGAAAGTATCGGCTCAGTATTTGTACAAGAGCCGATACCGCTGATTGTCAGCGACTGCCGTTGTAGCCACTCCATATGGAGCATCCCACTATCCGCAACCTGTGGACGCGCACGGTAGCTTGCAGCCAAGCTTCTCGTGACAGCAATGAACACCACCCAGATGGGATCTCAATGTTCCAGCCGGTGTGGTGCTAAAAGCTATTCCGTGCGGGAACGGATCCATTATAGACACCGTACCAGCTTTCTTACCTTTGTGAAAAAATCCGGCTCATTTAGTCATTCCTTTTCCGACATATCGAAATATCAATTTTCGGCCCCACAAAGTACATATATTTCGGATCGTCGTAAAATTCTAAGGCGATTTAACGACGTCCGAGTTTCTGTCCGTCCTCTGTTGTAATCATTCTACAGCCTTCAAAATTAATAGGTCTTTTTGCTGCACGAAAGTCAAGTTCTTGAACAGGCCAAATCAGACCATATTTGGATATTGCTGCCATATAGACCGATCAGTCTGTAAAGGGTCTAAAGCCTATAAAAGCTTTATTTATTACCCGATTGCGCTGAAAAATTTAGTTATTGTAAGACTCTCGACATTCCACTCAAACATGGTTCAGATCGGACCATATTTGGATATTGCTGCCATATAGACCAATCTGCCGATAAAGGGCATAAAAAGCTTTATTACCCGATTACGCTGAAATATGGCTCTGGGTTCTGAAACTCATAAAAGCTTTATTTATTACCCGATTCCTCTGAAATTTTAAACAGTGAGTTATTTTAAGCCTCCTGATATCCAACCCAAATATAGCTTCTCGTGACAGCCCTGTCATATAGAGCGATCTGTCGATCGCTGAAGGTCTGAAGCCCATAACAGACTTATAATAAATAACCCAATTTCGCTCAAATTTTAATCAGAGAGTTGTTTTAAGACTCCCGATTCAAATATGGCTAAGATCGGAAGATATTAGGATATAGCTGCCATATAGACCGATATGCTGATCAAGGGTCTGAAGCCCTTAAACTTAATTTAATAGCCGATTTCGTTGAAATTTGAAATAATGAGTTGTTTTAAGCCTCTTGACATCCGATCCAAATATGATCCAGATCAGACTATATAGATATAGCTGCCATATAGACCGATGTTGCAATTTAGGGTCAAAATCCCATAAAAAGCGGATTTATTGTCTGATTTCGCTGAAACTATTACTTGTATAAGAGTTGTCGGTACCTGAAGAAAATATGATGCAGGCCAGCACGCATTTAGATATAACTATGGAGTTATAATAAAATAGTATGGTTAATATATCCATGGTGGTGGGTCTCTAAAGTTCAGCACGGCATAACTTAACACGTTTTTACTTGTTTCAACTTCTGCTGCAGTTGGTACATAATACGGGATAGCCGTGAGCACCATGCAGGCTGGAGAATTAGGGTCCTATCTGTTGGGCTGTCACGAGAAGCTTAGCTGCGAGCTACCGGCCGCGTCCACAGATTGCAGATAGTGGTATGCTTCATACGAAATAGCTGCAACGACAGTCGCGGACAAACAGCGATATTGAGCGGAGAATCTCAATGAGAGACCGGGCGACATCGGCTCTTGCACAAATATTGATTTCCTATGATGCTCCATAAGACAAGGCGAGTTATTGGCGCCTTAAAATAACCAATGACCATCCAGTACTCGCAGCGATCGGTCTGTTGGACCGGAACGAGCTTGCTAGCCCGCAGGAGCTTAACGAGGATCGCCACCTCCACATGAAAATGTGGCTACAACAACAACAAACATACATATGTACATATATATATATATATATATATATATATATATATATATATATATATATATATATATATATATATATATATATATATATATATATATATATATATATATATATATATATATATATATATATATATATATATATATATATATATATATATATATATATATATATATATATATATATATATATATATATATATATATATATATATATATATATATATATATATATATATATATATATATATATATATATATATATATATATATATATATATATATATATATATATATATATATATATATATATATATATATATATATATATATATATATATATATATATACAAATATTTTATATAAGAATAATTACCGAGGGAATTGCAGCCGGTTGTACATACTGGTTTGACCCGATGGAGTTCTTCATCGGCAAGGGCTGCCGCTTCAGTGTATAACACACTGCTACAACAACAACAACCGAGGGACTAGTATCTAGTGATAACAGCAGCCATGTTTCCCAAGTGAACTGATTATCAATTATTGGCCATATTTTTCTAGCTTCGAGGCCTGTGGATTCGCCTAATAATGTATTTAAAGAAATAAAATTTAAAATAAAATTAAAACCAAATAAGTACATCTTAAGCATTAACTACTTATTCTTATGTAGTTTTTTCTTTTTATTTTGAAAGTGTTTTAGAGCATCTCCAACAGAGCCTTTGCGAATCATTGTAGCCTTTGTCAACATTTGTCGAATTTTATCCTTTTGCTTAAAATCTAACTTTGAGGCATCGAAATCTTTCAATGTTTGCTTATCGACTAAAGGAGTTGGATCATATGATTGCTTTTGTTTCTTGGGACTGCTAGTGTCTACAAGACCTTCTTCGTCGTTTGCATCGTTGGATTTCTTATGCTTTCGTTTTTCTTTTTTGTTTTTGGCTTTGGACGTGGACTTGCCGACTTCATCTTTCTTTTCACTACCTTCACCAAAATCTTCCCAACTAGTTGCTTCATTTCGTTTCTGTTCCATCAACAATTTGCGATAGTTTTGTTCGCGTTGTTGCAAAACCTTCTTAGCTTCGTCTGTGTCCCAATTGGCTTGTTTGGAAGTGTGTTCATCTTCGCGTTGTTTATTATTTATTTCGTCTTTAAATTTATGCCATGGCGTAGGATCCTCCGGCTTCACGTTAAGCGGTGCCTTTGGTTTAAATGGCTTTCGGCTATTGAATTTTTTTCTCATACCATTGTCATGATCAAATTTCTTCATAGTGCTAGGTCCTCGGAAGGGATTACTTTTAGGCTCATTGCTTTGAGCAATTGGATCGAATTTTTTCACACCCCACTGTGCAATTTTATCCTGCTGTTTATTCTTGCCCTTGCCGTTTTTTCCATACTCCAACTTTAGGCTGAGTTTTTTTGCACCAGCACTCATTTTTATTTGCTTCAATCAAAAGAAATTACAGAAACAATTTAAATAAACAGTAAAAGCATGGTGCTAATCCCGTGGAATACTAATACAAATTAGTTAATTCGTAGAGTTGAGTAGTACGCAACTTCTCTGATATAATAAAGGGGTGTTTACAAGTTTAGATTACTGGGCCAATAAACCAGGACAAGAAAATTAACTACATTGTGAAAACAAGATACAAAAAAGGATACTTAACTCAGCCCATTTATATAATTTAATCAAAAATTATGTTAAATTCTTAAAATACATCAAACGCATGGTGGGAGAACAAACCACTCGATAAGTAGATAAAAGATTATAGAATTGTGTGTAACTATATTTATCGCATAGCCAATTACTACTGAAAAGAAGACTATAATTTTTTCTCACAGCTTATCAGTTTTAAAAGCCGTCACCAATACCTCAAACTGACTCCGGACATCAGTTAATATGATTCGCGACAAACTAATTGAATGTTAGTCTGACCGGGAACGTACAAGCAGACTCCGCAGCTAAATACGCCGATTACAGATCCATTAGCTGAAAGAATAGATTTGAAAAGGCTATTACTATGGAACTTCAAAAACAACACTCCAACAATCGCAAACTATTTCAACATTATCACTACAGTGTAATAAATTCTAGCAATGAAACGCCAGTTTACCTCACAAATATAACAAATATAGATAAGAGAAAAATTCGTATTTTTAGCCTCTTAGGTTGGGCCATACCAATGCAACGCATCGACACCTGCTAGATAAAAACTTAAATCACTCTTGTCCGAAATGTGATAATCCTCCATCTGTAAAACACTTCATAGAAACATGCGTTTCTCATACTCAATATCAACGTACAATTCTTCATAACAAAGGCCTAGAGATCCTTATGAACCCATAATAATTTGCTGCTTCTTCATTATTAAACCACAACAGTTTTGCTATTATTTCGTACTCTTTAATAGTGGCAGATTAAGTACTTGGTGTTAACGCCTCATATTCTGCTACGCTATCATAATAGTATACGTTACGTTACGATGCGTATTCACAGTGTTGGCGATCACCTGTATGTCCAATATAAACAGAGCGAGCATATTTTCCCAGTTTGTTAAAAATATTTAAAAAATAATATGAATGTAAATAGAGACAGAAATTGGAATAATTCGCGCGGGATGAACAATAACTACCATGGTGGCAGAAATTTTAATAGTGGTTATGGCGGTGGGCGTGGTGGTCAACAGCCTTATGGTAATGGCAGAAGAAATACCGGCTTCCAAAAGTTTGCTGATATCGAAGCACGAGAAAATAAGCAAAATTGGAATAAAAACTCATGGAACTCCAACAATAACAAAAATCGGTGCGGTGGCAATCAAAAAGGTTTCAGTGGCACTTCAAATATATACAATAATAATGATCAAAATCCTGAACCAGACCCTATTGCCGAGAATCCAAAAACCTGTCAAAACAATATCAGGAATTTTGAAGCAAGTGGTAGTCAGCCTTTAAAAGACACATCAAACCCATTTGGCTCAGCGAATTGCCAATCGGTAAGAAAGGATTTGAGTTCTACAAGCACAGGCGGACAGAAAAATGAAACAACAACAACTTTGAATACAGATACCACAAAGATTACAAAAATCAAACAAGTAAAGATTAAAGTTGAAAGAAAGTCATCTTCCAGTTCTTCATCGTCTTCCAGTGATACATCATCAAGCGACGAAGACGAGTCCAAAAAATCCAGGGAATCAAATAATGAAGCCATTACCAAAGCCCAATCGCCAATACACATAAGATTAAAACCTTTGGCCGAGAGTAAAACAACAACGTCTTCAAATAAAAGTAGCAAAACTGATTCTTCGACGTCATCTTCAGAGGGAGAAGAGGTGGAGCCAAAACCTCCTAAGCAAGTAAAAAAATCTAAAAAGAAGAAAACTAAATCTGAAGACGACGTCGTTTGCTTGGGCAAGGTTAAAAATAAATTTGTTTTGGACGATGATTCAGATGGAGAAGATATTGGAGATTCATTACCAAAAAGCAAAGTGTCCACAAAGGACAAGAAAAAATCGTCGACAGAAAAGTTAGAGCAGTGTATGCTTTGTGATAAGAAGGTATTTGTATATATATAGGGGGTATATTGAACTGATAATAATGTACCACGCAGATAAGAAAATTTAATTTGAGTATGAATCAGATTCTCAGTTTCATATCCAAGAAGTTATATATAAGAAGGTATTTATTATATAAGGAGGCATATCGAACTAACAATAATGTGCCACGCATGTGGGAGGAATGGAGTATAGGTAGAGGTTAAACATTGGCAGAGAGATCGCCCCGCTTTGGGGAACTCCCTGTTTCACTCTACCGTATTTCGATTTCTTTGCCCTAACTTCCACAAATGATTGGTGACCACACATATAATTCGCGACCCAGCTTTCCAGGTCTAGCTGGATCGAAGTATTGGCGATGTCCTCAAGTAGTTTGTTATTGCTTGTCGAATGTCTTCGATAGGTCTAGTGCCAAGAGGACCGTCCTATCACATGTTCTGGACTGTTTGAAGCCGCGGCAAATATCCGTGGTGATGGCATGCAAAGCTGTTGTTGTGCTAAGCAGGCTTCAAAGTCCAACCTGATGCTCGAGAATTCTTCAACGAGGCTCGGAAGGAGTAGTTCCTCAAGCGTCTTGGCTACTGGCGAGAGAAGACTTCAGTAGCGGGATCACTCTGTCCATCTTCCAGCCATCGGGTACTATAGGAATGTTCAAGACAGGTTGAGAACAGTTGCAAGGTACTCGACTCCAGGTAGATCCAGATTCTTTAGCATCAGTGAAGAGAATCCGTCGTGAGCACCAACACGCCTTGGATGAGTTAGAGCCACGGGGAACTGTGATAGCTGTCCATCAGATCAGAGACCACAGTCACAGTTACGTCGCCGAAAGTGACTAATGTCCTGTCATTCCGTCTACCGGGGTTCGAGAGTGATTTAACTGTAGACCACATCTTGTCTAAACCGGTGCCATTGCTCCAAGTATTCCAGCCACTAATTCCGCCTATGTTCATTGACTTTCCAGATTCAGCTCGCTGATTTTGGGGTTAGTGGGGTCCGAATAACGTAATCATCACGCTCGTCTGCGAGAACTGCCTGCGATGGGAAATTTGGCCGCACTTGAGGTACTCGACCGGCTTGTATAAAGCGAGCGGCTGCTGGGTTATGGATGTCTCGGAATTTCCTCTCGGCAAGTAGAACATTTGAGGGGCGGTCAGTTCACAGAAACGGTGATTGTTGTTATTGTAGCAGTGTGATGTACACTGAGACGGCAGCCCTTGCCGATGAGGACTCCATCGGGTTAATCCGGTACGTACAACCGGCTGCCATGGGATAGGTGTACTCTCTGAACCAATCGGCCTTTATTTGATTGTTAAACCTACGGTACTCAGAGGTTATTAAGTCGGGTGGTCGATCGATGATGAGAATTATGGGAAGGTGATCTGTTCCCAAAGAAATGACGGCATGCCAGGTTACGTCACTCAGGAGATCATGGGATGCAATGGAAATGTCTGACGAGCTGTTGCAACTCCTCGTAATTCTAGTGTAGCCATCCTAATTCACAGTGCAAAATGTGTAGCCTTCAATCTGCTCTGCCAAAGCTATGCCCCGATGGTCGTTACCTAGGGGAGAATGCCATGTAACGTGATGCACATTAAAGTCTCCTAGAACTATACGATTATGGCCAGAATGTAGCCCAGTTGATTCAAGTGCATGTCATAGTGGCATGGGGCTATCCGCACCCAGTTTTCAACCTAACCTAGCGCACGAATCTAGGCACACAGACACTACTGAAATATAGTTGAAAAATATAAAAAATTTCTGCATACATGTGATTGAGAGAAAGAAACATCAAATACAAATCAGGGGTGATACATCTTAAACATTCGTACCTTAGCTTGGCGGTCCACAGTTTTCCGCTGACCATTCAGAACGATCTAGCTGGTCCAAACCCTCGGACCTTGTTGAAGAACTTCGATTTGTTTAGCTTCAGCATGAGTTTTATGACTTGTATAGCATGACAGCAGCTTTAAACGGCACGTGTAAGTCAAAGTCTCAACAAGGTCAAACTATCGGACTTCTGAGCTGTTCTTAACAATGACGAAGATAACGAGTAGAATGAAAAAGAGTAGGAAAAGGCAACCAACCTACATATATGGATGGCGACCAGGCATTATAAGGATCCCTTATAGGTGACAGTTTCATCCAGATAGCCATTTCATGAACATAGTAATTCGAAATGACGGGAGGGCTTTGCGTAGAAAAAATCAGGGTATGTAAAAATGTGTTGACCGAAAATCGTGTGGCTTGTCCAGCGATTACAGGGCTGTGACGCCGTTCCAACTACTTCTCTTCCCATACCCTCCCGGCATGGGAAGGCTGTGAGCACAACAAGAATAAAAACAACGAGAAGCTGAGCTGAGGGCAGCCGGGCTCGACCACAGGTTAATAATATGAACCCGAACGAGCTTGCTCACCTATAGGGGCTTAACGAGAATGTAACAAATGTGGCTACAACAATAACTATTAACCCTTCAGAATACCGCCTCCATATGTGTCCAGTGCAGTCGAGCCTCTTTGAAAAGCCGGGGTCCTACTTCCTTAGCCCAAGCATAAGTGTTGTCTTTCCGTAAAAAAGATCAGCTACATGGCCTTGGGCAACCTGTAACATACAGCCTCAGCCCACGTCCATTAATACGGTTATCATAGAGACTAATTTCTGTTTATAGGTTGGGTTCACAGATTCAGTACCATGATCAGCATTCATCAGCGATCTTCGCTCAAAAGCCGCCCTACTCTATGCCGCTCCTTCAGGCGCGAAACCTAAAATTCAGAGACGTTCTGTTCTTCTTTAATCCAGGAAATCCGAGAAAAACGACATGCAATACGCCTACTAAATATGGCTCCCTGGTTTATTTTGCGTCGCGTCGAGGATATATTGCGTTGCCCAAAAAGTAATTGCGGATTTTTTAAAAGAAAGTAAATGCATTTTTAATAAAGCTTAGAATGAACTTTAATCAAATATACTTTTTTTACACTTTTTTTCTAAAGCAAGCTAAAAGTAACAGCTGATAACTGACAGATGAAAGAATGCAATTACAGAGTCACAAGCTGTGAAAAAATTTGTCAACGCCGACTATATGAAAAATCCGCAATTACTTTTTGGGCAACCCATTATAACTTTGTTCTATACTCCTATACCTTTCATTTAAGTACCATATTGACATGGTAGGTAAATTCGTTTGGTATTTGGCCCGAAATTGGATATCAAATTCATACTCTGGCACTTGGGAGTTGCCTTTCATTTGGGGGAGTTAATAGAGTGGGCCCTGAAAAATATAAGCACCCTACACTACTCTTAAATCGGTAAATATATCCAATTATAGGGGTGGAATGGCCAGGTGGTGGGCCCTGAAAAAATACATCCTATTTAGGTGGTGTTATAGGCATGATACCATGCCTCATCAGCAGCCCCCAAGAGAATTGAATAGTGCCCATTGTTTGAGGAACCCCATGTTTCCCGCTCCCTTGTTTTAAGTTCGATCTTCGTTTATCACTGACAATATATAGAAGGTTTTTTTAGACGTGTGGTTTTCAATCTGCCCACATTTTTCCGACATGGTATTTTTCAACGCACTCCGAAATCCTGCAAAAAGTGTTCGAAAAGACTTTATAATTCAATATTTAGTCAAAACTAAGGGAAAAGACCCCGTTATATGGTGTTCCGCTAGTAACAATCTTTTATTGAGCCCTCTGCGTATATGGTCTTGACCTTCATAATCGTATCAACAAAATTTACCAATAGAGGAGGAATCCTCTTGTTCTCTAGATGTAGGGACATCTACCAAAAGTTACTAAAAGCCATATTAGGTTACTTCCCCCAACCCTCATTTCTGTTCTTAAAACCCTCTAGACAAAAAAAAACTCTTCTCTTAGGTACACTAATTTCCAGCTGTCGTAGTTGTGAGTTCAAAAAAACCGGAATTAGTTTTCGTTTGACCTTGGAAATCTGCCTCACTTTCAATTTTCAATTCTATTCCAGGGTCACACATCCTTTCAATGCCAGATGATATGCAAAAACTGCTCTGCCCCCTATCACGGTTTTCGTACTTGCCCACATCCCGCCAATCTGGGTACAATGATGCATCTGTTTATGGAGTTTTGTATGCAACAAATTCAAAATTTCCAACCGGATCAACAATTTCAGTCTTTTGCATTGAATATAAACAAAATCAATGGTACTGTGCCACAGCCCATGGTGGGTTCGCCTTCTCCAAGTCTCAAAACAAAGCGCAAAAAGAAAAGTACATCAAAAAAATCCGGGAAGCCATCAGCAAAAAAGAGAAAATTTTCTGCTAAACGGAATGATGATTCTGATTCTGACACAACAACATCTGATTCCTCCGAGGAGTCATCAAAATCCGAAGAAGATTCTTCGTCAGAAGGATTCCAATCACTAAGAACGAGCAAGAGGAATGCTAAAGCTAAACACAAGCAAGACCCTTTACTGTCTGTGCCTAATTTTTCGACTAATTACCCACTCGCAATGAATGGACTGCCTAATTTAGCTACAACCGGCAATTCTCAATTAAACACTTTATTACTAACACAAATGTTCCAAAATGCAATTGGATCCATGGGGAAACTACGTCGCACTTAGCGTTAAGAAATGAGCAGGCATACATTTTTGTACAAGGTAACCTTTTTGATAATTACTTTTGATTTTTTAAGGAAATGATGCATGTTTTCTTCTTAGGCAAGTAGGAATCAAAATTTAAGATAAAATGTTTTATTTTTGTTAATTTAAGTTTATCGATTAAGATAAAGCAACTGTGTGTAATTTTAATAACTACAAAAAATAAAAATGTTTCACAAACGTTTGCCTACCATGGTATTGTGTGTAACGCATGTGGGGAAAAAGATCAGATAATCCATTCAATTCCCTCAATAATCGATCAATTTAAAAAAAAAATCGGAAACACAATTTATAACACTTTTAAATATTGCGCCTGGAGTTCTCCATAAACAAACAAGTAAAAAGGCGTTAAGTTCGGTCGGGCCGAACTTTGGATACCCACCACCTCGGGTATATATGTAAACCACTTTTTGTCATAGTCCGGTGAAAAATGCATTATTTATGCCCCCATTGCAGCTTTATCGAAATATGGTTCGATTTGGACCACATTTGACACGGATATTGAGTGAGCCAATAAGTACAAGTCATTGTTAAATTTTGTATGGCAAAATATTGATCTTTTTGGTAGCCATATCCAACTATAAAACGATCTGAACCATATACGACATGGATGTCGAAAAGCCTAACATAAGTCACTGTGTCACTCACTTCAGCGAAATCGGACTATAAATGTGCCTTTTATGGGTCCAAGACTTTCTATCGAGAGATCGGTCTATATGGCAGCTATATCAGATATATCCGGATCTGGACCGATCTGAGCCAAATTGAAGGAGAATGCTGGAGGGCCTAAAACAACTCATTGTCCCAAATTCCGGGGAAATCGGACAGTAAATGCGCCTTTTATGGGCCCAAAACCTTATATCGAGAGATCGGTCTTCATAACAGCAATATCCAAATCTGAACCGATCTGCGCCAAATTGAAGAAGAATGTTGAAGAACCTAAAACAACTCACTGTCCCAAATTTCGGCCACATCGGACAATAAATGCTCATTTTATGGGCCCAAAACCTTATATCGAGAGATCAATCTGCATAACAGCAATATCCAAATCTGGACCGATCTGGGCCAAATTGAAGAAGAAAGTTGAAGGACCTAAAACAACTCACTGTCCCAAATTTCGGCGACATCGGACAATAAATGCCCTTTTTATGCCCCCAAATCCTTAAATCGAGAGATCGGTCTATATGACAGCTATATCCAGGACCGATCTGAGCCAAATGCAGTGGAATGTTGAAGGGTCTAACACAACTCACTGTCCCAAGTTTCGGCGAAATCGGACAATAAATACGCCTTTTATGGGCCCAAAACCTTATATCAAGAAATCGGACTGTATAATAGCTATATCCAAATCTGGACCGATCTGCGCCAAATTGAAGAAGAAAGTTGAAGGACCTAAAACAACTGACTGTCCCAAATTTCAGCAAAACCGGATAATTAATGTGGCTTTTATGGGCCTAAGACCCTAAATCGGGGGATGGGTCTATATGGGGGCTATATCAAGATAAAGTCCGATATAGCCCATCTTCGAACTCAACCTGCTTTGGACAAAAAAAGAATGTGGGCAAAGTTTCAGCTCAATATCTCTATTTTGAAAGACTCTAGCGTGATTTCAACAGACAGACGGACCGACATGGCTAGATCGTCTTAGATTTTTTCGCTGATCCATGAATATATATACCTTATAGGGTCGGAAATGAATATTTCGATGTGTTGCAAACGGAATGACAAAATGAATATACCTCCATCCTTCAGTGGTGGATATAAAAATGTTACCACTTATGAACTGAGAGATTTTTTTTCGACACTCCTATGGTTGACCACCACAACTAATCTACTACAGATACTGAAGAGGTAATAATATATCTAAGGGGTAGTAGTCCAAATCAGCTATGCAGAAGGACCAAAAAGATCTTGGAGATGTCATACGACTGGTCTAACTAGGTCTGATTGTAATTCCAAAGAAAACTGAGATCTGCCTGTTAACGAGGAAGACAAAGGTGCGCCAATTTCAGGCGCCACGAATGTTTAAATCGGTTATAATTTATAAATGAAATTAAAGTAAAATGATTATAAAAATGGTATAACATTCATTAAATACGAGAGGAAATTGCATTCGATAAGAAAGCGCACTCGAGCAAACTTCTCAGATAATGTGGTAGTCGTCGAGGAAAGCGTTGTGCAAAATTTTGGCAAGATTGGTCAAACAATGCGCTTGCAATGACTCTAGGAGTGAAAATCGGGCTATATATATATATATGAGAGCTATATATAAATCTGAACCAATTTCCATGAAATCCACCAGTAGTGTCGAGAATCATAAAAAAATCCTTCGTGCCAAATTTCGAGAAAATCGGTTAACATTATTGCAGTATTACTGCAAATCGGACGAACATATATATGGGAGCTATATCCAAATCTGAACCGATTTTTTCCAATTTCAATAGACTTCGTCTCTAGGTCGTAAAAAATGGCTGTACCAAATTTGAAGACGAGCGGATGAAAACTACGACCGTTTTTTCGATTTCCCGTGCTCAGCTTGGTCCCGAGCGAGCCGGATAATCGAGGTTCAACTGTAGATGGAACTTTAGTATTGTCATCTGGAAGTTCATGCTGCATGAATGGTGCAAAGCTACAGGACAGAATGGGCCTGGGGGTCTACATTGATAACCCAGGGTCTGAGATCTGCTGCCGGCTGCCTGACCACAATACAGTCCAAGGAATGAGTGAGGTTGTATAGTGTTTACATGAGGAAGTCGACTTTGAACATCTTTATGGACAGAACTGGCCATCGGGGCTATTACAACCAACATGGTAAGGCCACGAAAATTCTTATAATGCAAGAAGGAGATAAACGCCTTCTTTAAAGATCGCACAAGTCGCCTCTAGTCTGTGATGTCCTGATGCCTTGTTGTTTTTCAGCTGACTATTCTGATTTTTTTTAGTAGGTCAATGCGTAGAATAATTCCCTTCTTCAGGGTTTGGAGAGTGGCCACAACTTACCTCTAATAATTTTCCCTCAATAAACGAAATTGCCTATGGTAATTAAAGACAGAATTTTATTTCATATACCGAGTTGTATGAAAAATACCCACACTCATAAAGGCGGATTTAAAAAGGTGGTCTCACGCGAACAGATTTTAACAGCCGGCCAGGTTTGACGGTAAAAAGATGTCAGATTTTTGTTTGCATTCTCTTTGTTGTCACCTTCTTTCTCGCATATTCTCTGCTCATGTACGCACACGTATACCCGCATGCACACACATTTCTTTGGGTGTGTGCACAAAACGTCGATCAGCTTGATGGTAAGGTGGCGGATTGCACCACATGATTTGTGGTTGTTGTACAAATGAGACCACCTTTAATTGTTTCGTCATGCACACTCATCAAGTTTTTAACTCCAATTCAACGTTTGAACGAGCGCGCACCTCGTCGATAAATGCATTAACCGTTGCATCTACGATATGAGAAGGTTTGTTAAAGAAGTATTGCTGTATGAACAACCACACGCCAAAAGAGTCCTCAGGAAAGCTTATATCAAAAAATAGAAAAAGTTTAAAACATAATATCAAAGCTTCTTTGTAATTATCACAGCCGAATCCAGTTGCGTCTAGGACAACGGAGTAATGGACATATATGTCATTTTGCCTGACAACAGCTATGTACGGCTTGCACTGTAACTCATGGTGCAAACAGTATTTCTTACGATTTAAGACAATGCTCTTTAAATCGGAAAAATTGTTAACCTCCACTGTGAACTGGCGCAGGGGATCTTCCACATAAGTGTTGTTGTTAATTAAAACGGCATGTAAAAGTTGTAGGATTCGTATGGCAAAATAGTCTGAAAACAGCAGGAGAAAGAAGAATGTGCATTAGCGTTATTCTTGTTTTGCTTAATTTTTTAATTATTATTAACTAGCTGATCCGGGCCCGCTCCGCTGCGCCTTCTTTTACTTTATATGGAAAAAAAGTTTCCTTGGAATATTTATTTTCGAAGATCTTTTAGTGAAATACCATGCTAACTTGACTAAGAGTTTAACAATGCCTTTATCTGGATCCCATATGATCTTTATTGGTCTACGAATTTAAGTTTGGATGTAAGGTGTACTCCATTCTTAAAATACTTCATTTCAGCCCGATATTCTCATGATTTATGATTTAGTTGTGTTTTCGGGGGAGAGATGGATACTTGGCCCTGAAAAAAATATCAGCATCGTGTTCTTCTCTCAAATATCATTTATTTGAACCCCATATTGCCATTGGCTTAAGAGGAGTTTACAGGATGAGGCGTCCCTCAAACACATGGTCCCAAAATTGGTTATCAAATTCGTTTTCTAATCTCAAATACCTTTCATTTGAGCCACTATTGGAAGGGTCGAAAAGTTTTTATCCTTTGGGGAGTGTTTTGGGGAAGGGGTGTTGCCTTAAATACATGGTCCTACATTTGTATATCAAATTCGTATTCTACTCGCAAATACCTTTATTTGAGCCCCATATTGCGATGGTCCCTAAAAAATTGCTGTTAGTGGGGTATTTTGGGAAAGGGGTAGACCCCCAGAAAATTGGTCCCGAAAATGGGTATCAATTCTTGCTTTACCCCCCAATACCTTTCATTTAAGCTCCACATTGACATGGTTGGTAAATATGCCCGATTAAGGGGTGTTTTGGGGATTGGGGTGGTCCCCCAAACACTAAGCCCGGAAAATATATCAGCAACGTGCTCTATTATCATATATCTATATATCAATTATTTGAACCCCATATTGCCATTGCCCTCAAAATTGGCAATGACAATATGTCCATTGTCCTATAAACTTTGCTCATGAATATTCCACTAAGGAACAGGGGCAAACTTCTCATATTAATGAGTGCAGTCCAATTCAAGTTTTAAGCTCAATGATAAGGGGCCTCCTTCTTATAGCCGAGTACGAATGGCGTGCCGCAGTGCGACAACTCTTTGGAGAGAAGTTTTACATGGCGTAGTACCTCACAAATGTTGCCAAGCATTAGGGGCGGGGAAAACCACCATTAAAATGTTTTTCTGATGGTCTCGCCAGGATACGAACCCAGGCGTGTGTTGGTAATCTGTGCGAAATTCAGCGCTGATTTTATGACAAAATATCACCGCCGATGGGTCAGTTCCTGCACCCAATAGCGACCACAATTTTCAAAAAAAAAACAATTTTGAGGTATATTCACCAATTTTACAGTAACAGAAGAATTTTGACAATTTTCGATTTTAAAAAAATGTGGAGGAAATATCCATTTCCGACCCTATAAATTATATATATTCTTGATCAGCGTAAAAATCTAAGACGATCTAGCCATGTCCGTCCGTCTGTCTGTTGAAATCACGCTACATTCTTTAAAAATAGAGATATTGAGCTAAAACTTTGCTCAGATTCTTTTTTTGACCATAAGCAGGTTGAGTTCGAAGATGGGCTATATCGGACTATATATTGGTATTGCCCCCATATAGACCAATCGGCCGATTTAGGGTCTCAGGCCCGTAAAAACCACATTTATTATCCGATTTCGCTGAAATTTAAGACGGTGAGTTGTGTTAGGCCCTTCGACATCCTTCGTCAATTTGGCTCAGATCGGTCCAGATTTGGATATAGCTGCCATATAGACCGATCCTTCGATTTAGGGTCTTAGTCCCATAAAAGTAGCATTTATTGTCTGATCTCCCCGAAATTTAGGACAGTGAGTTGTGTTAGGCCCCTCGACATCTTTCTACAATATGGAACATATCGGCCCAGATTTGGATATAGCTGTCATATAGATCGATCTCTCGATTTAAGGTCTTAGGCCGATAAAAGCCACATTTATTATCCGATTTTTCTGAAATTTGGGACAGTGAGTTGTGTTAGGCCCTTAGACATTCTTCGTCAATTTGGCCCAGATCGGTCCAGATTTGGATATAGCTGCCATATAAACCGATCTCTCTATTTAAGGTTTTGGGCCCATAAAAGGCGCATTTATTTTCCGATGTGACCGAAATTTGGGATAGTGAGTTGTGTTAGGCCCTTCGTTAGCCCTCTTCAATTTGGCCCAGATCGGTTCCGATTTGGATCTAGCTGTCATATAAACCGATCTCTCGATTTAAAGTCTTGGCCCCATAAAAGGCGCATTTATTTTCCGATTTCTCCAAAATTTGGGACAGTGAGTTGTGTTAGGCCCTTCAACATTCTTCTTCAATTTGGCTCTGATCGGTCCAGATTTGGATATAGCTGCCATATAGACCGATCTCTCGATTTAAGGTCTTGGGCCCATTAAAGGCGCATTTATAGTCCGATTTCGTCGAAATTTGGGTCAGTGAGTTGCGGTGAGTACTTCGACAACTTTCTGAAATTTTGCTCAGATCGGTCCAGATTTGGGTATAGCCGCCATATAGACCGATCTCTCGATTTAAGGTTTTGGGCCCATAAAAGGCGCATTTATTGTCTGATGTGGCCGAAATTTGTGACAGTTAGTTATGTTATGCACTTCGTTAGCCCTCTTCAATTTGTCATATAAAGCTGTCATGCAAAGCGATCTCTCGATTTAAAGTCTTGGCCCCATAAAAGGCACATTTATAATCCGATTTCGCTGAAATTTGACATAGTAACTTATAATAGGCTTTTTGACATCCTTGTAGTTTATGGTTCAGATAGGTCTATATTTGGATATGGCTACCAAAAAAAGAAGAATATTTTGTTCTAAAAAATTTAACAAGGACCAAATCGGTCCATATTTCGATAAAGCTTCTATGGGGGCATAAATTATGCATTTTTCACCGCATTACGACGAAAGGTGGTTTACATATATACCCGAGGTGGTGGGTATGCAAAGTTCTGCCCGGTCTTTTTACTTGTCTCTAATTTTTGTGGTAACAAATTCCACAGACGCCTACCTGTAGTTGTATTTAGTTCATTCAAAGCGCATATTTCATTAAACAATTTTTTCGGAGTTTCCTCATTTATACGATTCCAAAAGTGAATTTGAAAATTATTTAAAAAATCTTCCCATAACTGGTCATTAAATGTCAAATCTGGATAAAGTGTTGCTAGATCGGCATCAATCTGGAAGAAAAATAAAAAAAAAATTAGTTAAGTAACATAGTACAGTAGCCAATCTGGGGGGTGGGTATTTCCAAATCTGGACTGCGTAAGCCTATTTTGTACCAGTCGGTATTAATACCCGTTTTAGGAGGTCCATCAGATCAGATTTAACGGCAATTTTCCCCATTTTCTGCCCTTTTGCCCATTCAACTTTGAGTATACTTACAAAAATTGCATAATTCTGCTGCTTACAAAATGGATACTCATCAAAATATGCTTTCCAATTGCTAAAATATTCCGAACTCAACTGATAACGTCGATAGTGAAAAGTTTTATTCCATTTCTTAAGCAAAAAGCTCACATCGTCGATATTTTTCAACCCAGCACAAGTGGACTCCATTTTTAAACGATTGGATTTGGTATATTGTTTGAAGGAATTTCTTTTCTGCATACGCCTCTCATTCTGATAATGATTCCAGAGTTTGCCCTTTGGGGTAACACTTTTATTTTCTTGAGAAAAATACGTTTCCTAAAAATAAGTTAAAAATATACCAAAACCTAGTAAATTTGACATAATAATAAGTATACCAGATTCTCAGTGGGGAATAGTTCTACAATTTGCTGCGCCAGACTGCGACATTGTGTAACACACACAAATTCATTGTTTAACACAAAATGATCCACTATAACATGTACAAGGTCTGAACGTAAGGCTGATGTTAACATGCCAAAACTTTGATAGTATTTTAATATAAAATTTCCCGGTTTGTACATCAGGAGGATTTTCCGAACCTCCATTTCAATGCCCTTTAAAATAAAATTACAAATTAAATGCATGGCATTTTTCTTCTATATTTGTTTAAGCTTACCCATTTTCTTTTGTTGTAATGTGCAACTGCAGGTTCCAGTACTTCATTACCTATAATTTGACTGGATGGTTTGCTTTTCTGAAAAACAAAAGTAACTTGTGAGTAAGCTATTCTTGAAATAGGTTAGGTTAACAAGAGGGTTTGGTTATAAGCCCTCCCATGCCACCTAAACCAGTAATCTGCTTATTGTGCTCTTTAAGTTATAACAAGTAAAAGTGAGCTAAGATCGGCCCGGCCGAATCTTATATACCCTCCACCATGGGTCGCATTTGTTGAGTTTTTTTGACGGTATCTCTTTTTAGGCAAACAAAGGATAAAAGAAAATAATTGCTATGCTATTAGAGCTACATTATGTTATGGACCAATTCGGACCATAATTGAAACGAATGTTGGAGACCATAGCAGATGTCATTATGTAAAATTTCAGCTAATTCGAATAAAAACTGCGCCCTTCAGAGGTTTAAGAAGTAAAATATTTGACACATATGTTAAAAGTCATGGGAGAAGCCGCTGTTTATCAAATCAGGTTATGGACCGATTTGAACCATATTTGACACAGTTATTGGAAGTCATAACAAAGGTTAAGTTAGGTAAGGTTGAAAAGATTGTGCAGATTTTAATCCGCCCCATGCCACTATGGACATACACCTAAGCTAGTAATCGGCTTCTTGTGCGCTCTAAAAACTATAAAGTAGCCTCTAAAGAGAAAATTTTAAGTTAGGAATTCCGTGCTACTTACAAAATCCTTAATTGTTTTCAATACCACTCCCCTAAGTTGGTTCATGTCTGATATTGTGTCCCCACCTAAGTACCGGTATCTGTTGGACGCGAAAGCCGGACAATGACAAAGGAAATGCTCCAACATCTCATCATCTTCCCCGCATGCCCTACACATGCTATCACTTGCCGCACCAATTTTACATAAGTGAGCTCGTAGTCCTATGTGTCCCGTTATGATACCAATAGCTATACTGACCTCCTTCTTACTTCCTTTCAGTAATAGCCTCGTCTTCTCACGGTCTGGATCCCCCATAGGATTTTCGCCGTCCTACCGACCGATTCGCTGTTCCACAATGTTGCATGCGCATTCATCGCCCACTTCCTTATCTAACTACAACAACCATGACATGTACCGGATTGACCCGATGAATTCCTTCATCGGCAAGGGCTGCCTCCTCAGTGTACGACACACTGCTACTACAACAACAACTCCCTTAACTCGGACTGCGTCGACCCGAAAGGCTTCGGGTTAACCAAGTTTATTGACGGCAGTCCTCTGGTCTTCACCGCCAAATCGTCTGCCCTTTTATTTCCCCTTACTCCGTTATGGCCCGGCATTAATCTCCTTCTTACACTGCAAGACTGCAATTTTACTGTCGATAAAGATGTTCAGACTCGACGTCCTCGCGTTAGCACCACACCACTTCACGCATTCCGTGATCGCCCGGATCTCCGCCTGCAGGACCGTATTATGGTCAGACAGTCTAAAACAGATCTCAGTCCCTGGGTTCTCAATGTAAACTCCCAGGCCCACTCTGTCCTCATAACAAAACACGTCGTGCAAAATTTCAGCCAAATCGGATAAGAGTTAGGCCCTCTACAGGTTCAAGAAGTCAAGATTCAAGATCGGATTATATGGTAGCTATATCAGGTTATGGACCGATTTAAATCATGCTTTGCACAGTTGTTGGAAGTCATAATGAAATACGTCATGCAAAATTTCAGAAGAATGGGATAGGATTTGCGCCCTCTAGAGGCTAAAGAAGTCAAGGCCCAGATCGGTTTATATGAAAGCTGTATCAGATTATGGACCGATTTTAACTATACCTAGCATAGTTGTTGAAAATCATAACAAAACACGTCGTGCAAAATTTCAACCAAATCGGATAAGAATGGCGCCCTCTACAGGTTCAAGAAGTCACGATTCAAGATCGGATTATATGGTAGCTATATCATGTTATGGACCGATTTAAACCATGCTTTGCACAGTTGTTGGAAGTCATAACGAAACACGTCATGCTAAATTTCAGAAAAATGGGATAGGATTTGGGCCCTCTAGAATCTAAAGAAGTCAAGGCCCCAGATCGGTTTATATGGTAGCTATTTTGGGTTATGGACCGAATTTAACCATACCTAGCACAGTTGTTGAATATCATAACAAAACACCTCATGCAAAATTTCAGCCAAATCGGATAAGAATTGCGCCCTCTAGTGGCTCAAGAAGTCAAGATCCAAGATCGGTTTATATGGCAGCTATATTAGTTTATGTACCGATTTGCAACATACTTATCACAGTTGTTGGAAGTCATAACACAACAACTCATGCAAAATTTCAGCCAAATCAGATAAGAATTGCGTCCTCTAAAAGCTCAAAAAGTCAAGATCCCAGATCGGTTTATATAGCAGCTATACCAGGTTATGAACCTAGTTAGACCATACTTCGCACAGTTGTTGGAAGTCAGAACAAAATTCTTCTTGCAAATTTCAGTCAAATCGAACAAGAATTGCGCCCTCTAGAGGCTCAAGAAGCAAGACCCATGGCTCAGGATGTCGAGACGATCAAGAATATATATACTTTATACACTTATATATGTCTTAGACGAATATTTCGAGGTGTTACAAATGGAATGACTAGATTAGTATACCCCCATAAAAAATAAAGCTTTTATTCGCTTCAGAGCCTTTATCGGGATATCGGTCTGTATGGCAGCTATATCTAAATATAGTCCGAATCATATTTGGGACAGATGTCGGGAGAACTAAAACTACCCACTGTTTCAAATCTCAGCGAAATCGGGTAACAAATTGAGTTTTTAGGAGCTTCAAACCCTTTTTCGGCAGATCGGTCTATATGCAAGCTATATCTAAATATAGTCCGATCTGAACCACATTTGGGTCCTATTCCTATATCCTAAAACTATTCAATGTTTCAAATTTCAGCGAAATCGTTTAAAAAATAAAGCTTTTATTGGCTTCAGACCCTTTATCTGGAGATCGGTTTATATGGCAGCTACATCTAAATATAGTCCGATCTGAAGTATATTTGGGTCCTATGTTAGGAGGTGTAAAACTACTCAGTGTTACCGTAAATAATACCGTGTGATAACCGTAAAACTACTTACTGTTTAAAATTTCAGCGAAATCGGTTAAAAAATAAATCATTTATGGGCTTTAGACCCTTTATCGGGAGATCGGTCTATATGGCAGCTTTATCTAAATATAGTCCGATAAAAATCATATTTGGTTCCTATGCTAGGAAGCGTAAAACTACTCAGTGTTTCAAATTTCAGCGAAATCGGTTAAAAAATAAAGCTTTGATGGGCTTTAGACCCTTTATCTGGAGATCGGTCTATATGGCAATTATACCTAAATATAGTCCGATTTGATCCATATTTAAGTCAGATATTAGGAGGCTTAAGATAACCCACTGTTGCAAATTTCAGCGAAATGAGGTAGGAAATAAAACTTTTATGGGCTTCAGACCCTTTATCAGCAGATCGGTATACATGGCAGCTATATATAAATATGGTCCGATATGGAACATATTTGGGTCGGATGTCGGTAGACCTAAAACTACTCACTGTTTCAAATTTCAGCGAAATCGGATAAAAAAGGCATTTATGGGCATTTGACCCTTTATCGGAAAATCGGTCTATATAGCACCCATATCCAAATATGGTCTGATTTGGCCCGTTCAAGAACTTAACCAGCGTGCATCAAAAAGACGTGTCTGTGCCAAATTTCAGTTAAATATCTCAATTCTCGAAAGCCCGAGGGTGATTACAACAGACGGACGGTCAAACGAACGGTCGGACAGACACACGGACATCGTTAAATCGTCTTAGAATTTTACGACGATCCGAAATATATATACTTTGTAGGGTCGGAAATTGATATTTCGATGTGTTGCAAACGGAATGGCTAAATGAATATGCCCGGAATGACTAAATGAATATCCTACAGTGGTGGGTATAAAAAACAAGTAAAAGCATGCTAAGTTCGGCCGGGCCGAATCTTATATTCCCTCCACCATGGATCGCATTTGTGAAGTTCTTTTCCCGCCATCTCTTCTTAGGCAAAAAAAGGATGGAAGAAAAGATTTGCTCTGCTATTAGAGCGATATTAAGATATGGTCCAGTTCGGACCACAATTAAAATATATGTTGGAGACCTGTGTAAAATATCAGCTAATTCGAATAAGAATTACGTCCTTTGGGGTCTCAAGAAGTAAATAGAGAGATCGATTTATATGGAAGCTGTATCAGGCTATAGACCGATTCAGACCATAATAAACACGTATGTTGATGGTCATGAGATGATCCGTCGTACAAAATTTTAGGCAAATCGGATAATAATTGCGACCTCTAGAGGCTCAAGAAGTCAAGATCCCAGATCGGTCTATATGGCAGATATATCAGGTTATGAACCGATTTGAACCTAATTTTGCACAGTTATTGGAATTCATAGCAAAACAATTCGTGCAAAATTTCATTCCAATCGAATAAGAATTGCGCCCTCTAGAGGCTAAAGAAGTCAAGACTCAAGATCGGTTTATATAACAGCTATATCAGGTTATGAACCGATTTGAACCTTATTTAGCACAGTTGTTGGAAGTCATAGAAAAACACGTCGTGCAAAATTGCATTCCAATCGGATAAGAATTGCGCTCTCTAGAGGCTCAAGAAGTCAAGACCCAAGATCGGTATATATGGCTGCTATATCAAAACATAGACCGATATGGCCCATTTATTATCTCAACCGACCTACACTAATAGAAAGTATTTGTGCAAAAATTCAAGCGGCTAGCTTTACTCCTTCGAAAGTTAGCGTGCGTGACAGGCGGACAGACGGACGGACATGGCTAGATCGACATAAAATGTCACGACGATCAAGTATATATGTACTTTATGGGGTCTCAGATTAATATTTCGAGTAGTTACAAACAGAATGACGAAATTAGTATACCCCCATCCTATGGTGGAGGGTATAATAAACAGAAAACAGGCAACTTTTTTTATTTTGTTGGCCAGTGTTATAGGTGACAATTAAGTATCACTTGAAATTTTTTTGACATACATACCTTAGGGCATTGCTCTGGCATTTGTACCAAATTGGTGTCATTTATTTTCGAAGGACTCCCTGTCACACTAGTGTTGATGTTTTCCTCCCCTTCATTACGGAATTGATCCTCGATTCTGGCTGAATGGATTACAGTTGGAGAAGCAGTTTCTGTGCTAGTAATATTTAACTGAAAATTATGTATTTAATAAATAAATGTGGCTTTATATGAATAAAGGCGGTCTTTACCTTTTCGGCATTATCAATTGATGTTTTGTTCGCACTATCTGATATTGTTGGAACTTTGGATGGATCAGATAATTCATTTTCGTTTAAACCTAGCTAAACAAAACTAAGAATAGAGAGAAATGTATTTTATTAATTCATAACATGACTCACATTTTGATGTGTCCCTTCTAAACCATATTCCTTGAGAACTGTGCAAAGGCCTTTTTGTATAACATCCATGAGACGCTGCAAATACGTAGTTTATATGTATGTATTTGTTGTAAAATAATTGCAATCATAAGGAATACATACATTAGAGAAATTTAAAAAGTCCATCTTTTCAGGTACATGGAATGTGGTACTTTCTGTATCGTTGCTTGCATTATGCTAATGGAGAAAAAAAACGCACATTTTAGTTCAGCTTTCAGTAATTAAGGAAATGTTATTAAAGTACAGGGTAGCTAATAGAAAGTGTTACCAAATTCATACAGGTATATTTGTCAAACTATAAATAACAGCTATATGATATTTATTTGATTGACACCTCATTTTATAGTTTACAAGACACCAAAAGCATTTGCTACTTAGTTTATTTAAAAACAAGAAAAAGCGTGCTAAGTTCGGCCAGCCCAAATCTTGTATACCCTCCACCATTTGTCGAGTTATTTTCCCGGTATCTCTTTTTAGGCAAACAAATGATAAAGGAAAAGAATTCCTATGCTATGGGAGCTGTATCAAGTTTTGGCCCAATTCGGACCATAATTGAATTGAATGTTGGACACCATAGTAGAAATCTTTGTGTAAAATTTGTGCCAATTCGAAAAAGAATTGCGCCCTTCAGGGGCTCAATAACTAAAATAGAGAGATCCGTTTATATGGGAGCTGCATCAGGCTATAGATCGATACGAACCATATTGGACACATATGTTTAAGGTCATAAGAGAAGCCGTTGTACGAAATTTTAACCAAATCGTATAAGAATTGCGCCCTCTAGAGACTTAAGATGTCAAGATTCCCGATCGGTTTATATGGCAGCTATATCAGGTTATGTACCTATTTAGTAGTTGAAAGTCATAACAAAACACCTCATGCAAATTTGCAGCCAAATCGGTTAAGAATTGCGCCCTCTAGTGGCTCAAGAAGTCAAGATTGAAGATCGGTTTATATGGCAGCTATTTCGGGTTTTGGACCGATTTAGACCATACTTAGCACAGTTGTTGAAAGTCATAACTTAACACGTCGTGCAAAATTTAAGCCAAATCGGATAAGAATGGCGCCCTCTACAGGTTCAAGAAGTCAAGATTCAAGATCGGATTATATGGTAGCTATATCAGGTTATGGACCGATTTAAATCATGCTTTGCACAGTTGTTGGAAGTCATAATGAAATACGTCATGCAAAATTTCAGAAGAATGGGATAGGATTTGCGCCCTCTAGAGGCTAAAGAAGTCAAGGCCCAGATCGGTTTATATGAAAGCTGTATCAGATTATGGACCGATTTTAACTATACCTAGCATAGTTGTTGAAAATCATAACAAAACACGTCGTGCAAAATTTCAACCAAATCGGATAAGAATGGCGCCCTCTACAGGTTCAAGAAGTCACGATTCAAGATCGGATTATATGGTAGCTATATCATGTTATGGACCGATTTAAACCATGCTTTGCACAGTTGTTGGAAGTCATAACGAAACACGTCATGCTAAATTTCAGAAAAATGGGATAGGATTTGGGCCCTCTAGAATCTAAAGAAGTCAAGGCCCCAGATCGGTTTATATGGTAGCTATTTTGGGTTATGGACCGAATTTAACCATACCTAGCACAGTTGTTGAAAATCATAACAAAACACCTCATGCAAAATTTCAGCCAAATCGGATAAGAATTGCGCCCTCTAGTGGCTCAAGAAGTCAAGATTGAAGATCGGTTTATATGGCAGCTATTTCGGGTTTTGGACCGATTTAGACCATACTTAGCACAGTTGTTGAAAGTCATAACTTAACACGTCGTGCAAAATTTAAGCCAAATCGAATAAGCATTGCGCTCTCTAGATGCACAAGAATTCAAGACCCCAGATAGGTTTATATGACAGCTATATGGACCGATGACAACCATACTCTGCACAGTTGTTGGTTCCGTCAATCCAAAACTGTGCCGATGGCAGCAGCGCGTCGCACTCGACTTCAAGGTTCATCTCAGGTATCCGATCGTAAACCTCTCCCCTTCCTTCCAGGTTTCCTTTCGTCGCCTCTATTATACCGCGATGGTATGAGCTGCTCGCATCCTCAATTCATTCTCCCATCGCCTTGAGTCTCATAGCCGTAGTGGCTGCCTCACACTTAATCTGTATGTCAATGGGTCAGATATCTATAATAGTCTTCAGTGCCCTAGTGGTCCTCATCGCTCCGCCTATGCCAAGACAACATATTCTCTGAACCTGTTGTATGGTCTTTATGTTGCACTTTTTCTCCATAGCAGTCCACCAAACTACTGAGGCGTAAGTAAGTATTGGTCTAATCACGCTCCTGTAGAGCCAGTGAACTATCCTAGGATTCAGGCCCCATTTCGAGTCTACATAGTGCCCAACATCTGTGATCCTTCTCAGGACGCTCCTGAATGTGACACTTCCAATTCAGTTTCCTGTCCAAGATCACACCTAAGTATTGACCTTGTCAGATATCGAAATCGTCTTTTTGAGGAAACGTGGTGCGTTAAATTGGCCCACCTTCGTCTTCCTCGTGAACAGGAATATTTCAGTCTTCTCTGGATTAACATTGAGACCTCTGGGTGTAGCCCAGTCATATGCCATATGCAAGACCCTTTCGGCCCTTCTGCATAGCTCGTTCGGATCCTTGCCTTTTAGCAGTATTATAACATCGTCTGCGTAGCAGACGGGTTCAAATCCCGTGCCCTGTACCACTTTCTCCCTCATATTTATGCCATTGGACACACAATTTATCCACCTGTTCCTTAGGATATGGTTTATCCAGTCTTTAAGGACCGGGTCAACCCGGTACTGGTCGAGGGATTGGATCATTGTTAAAAGCCCCCTCGATGTCAATGCATACCGCCAGTGTGTACGTTTTAGCATCGAATGATACTTCTATTTTATGCACAACCTCATGCAGGGCAGTCTCCACCGACCTTCCCTTGACATAGGCATTCTGTTTGTAGTTGATCAGTTCGCTGGATGTCATACTCTTTATCATGGTGTCCACAATACGTTCCATGGTTTTGAGTAGAAAAGACGTAAGGCTTATGGGTCTGTAGGCCTTTTGAGGCTTTCGGAGTATATGAAAGTCCTAGGCACGCTGTGAAAATTTTGGCCAGACTAGGCGCCAGATAGTCTGCCTCTTTCTGTAGTAACGCCGGAAATATCCCATCAGGTCCGGATGACTTAAATGGTTTGAAGCTCCTCAAGGATTCCTTCACCATAAATTCCATAATTATAAACCTTCGATCAACGTCATTATTCCAACATTCCGGAGTCTCCATGAATCCCTTCGTATCCTGTGGAAAATGGGTTTTCATCAAAAGCCTCAACATGTCCTCCGTTGTCTCTGCTCTCACTCCCATATCGTCTACTAAAGTTTCAGTTTGGACATGGGTTTTTGAGAGAAACTTTTTTATCTTGGCGGCGTCATTAACGCTATCGACTTGTTCGCAGAAAGCTTCCAGGAGGCACGTTTTGCCGCTCTAGTAATCTTGTGACATGGTGATGGCCTACCGTTGAACCATCCAGATCGCTTTAAAAGGCCCAATAACTGACGAATGTTCACATCCGCTAAATCAGACAGGTTCTCGAAGAAATTATAACCTAAAGTGAAACTCCTTCTGACTTCTAGAGCAGGAACGCACACAGAAGGTGGTCCAAAGTCTCTTCTTCTTCGATGTCCTTACAGCTTCTGCAAAAGTCGTTGCTGGCAACCTTCAGTCTGTCAGTATGTTTTCCGATTAGACAGTGACCTGTCACGACGGATACAAGGACTGAGATTTCTGTTCTAGCCAATGACAGCAAAGCAGTAGACCTCTTCAAGTCTAGATTAGGCCACATAGTTTTGGAATGCTCACAGCCCCCTCTTTGTAAACGTCTATCATTCGTTGTCCTTCGGGCCTGGTCCTGAATACTTAGTTTACATGTCGATAAAGGCATACCCACAGATTCCAGTATCCCTGGAATGTATAGGGTAGTACCTAGTCACGCAAGCTCATCCGCTCTCTGGGATATCTTTGTGGCCCAGCACCCAGAAAGGGTGAATTTTGAACTGTTCATCCATCTCGTTGAGAGATTTGCGACAGTCGAGAGCGGTTTTTGTGTTCAGAAATACTTTCTCCAGGGATTTAATGGCTGCCTGCCTGTCTGAGAAGATATTTATGCCAATCGTCGTAATGACATTTTTTCTTAGCCGTTCCATCACTTCCTTAATTGCAAAGATCTCCGCTTGATACACACTGGTCGGGTAACCTTTTCAATATGACCAGTTCTAGATCTCTAGAGTACATCCCAAAGCCCACCTGGTCGTCTAGTTTGGAACCATCCGTATGGAAGCCTATGTATCTTCTAATACCAGGGATATCATAGTTTCACTCGGTTCTATCAGGAATAGTGATACAGTATTTTTTATCAAAAAGCGGCTTAGGTAGGGTGTAATCCACACTGCCTGGGACATCGGATATTGTATCAAGGATAACACAGTGTCCGTAGCGGCCACATGACCAATGAGAAAGTCCCCTTAACCTCACGGCAGTGGTAGCTAGCCACAATGTTCAGAGGCATAAAGGAGGTCATATAGAACAAAAGTGAATGGATTCTACACACATTTTTGTCTATTTAATCAAGAAATCAAAATCAACAAATAATAAATTCACTGGCCAGCCATAATAGGCACACATACAAATAGAAAGACTGCACAGCGCACTGCATAGTGCAAGTACATTGGAGCCTGCAGTGAATACTCATTAATATAGCTGTTAGTGATATTGATTAACCCACTCGTTGGAATTGGTAACACTTCGTGTTAGACTCCCTGTCACCAATGTCCCTATTTTACGATTTTAACGTACCTTTATTGAAAAAAGTTGAAATGTTTCACCATGCCATGATTTATTCTCAATTTCCAATGATATTCCGTGATCATAGGTACTCCTTCTTTTCCGTAACTGCCATTCCGAAAGTCGAGCCTCAAAGATTATTTTTAAATGTAATTTTGTTCCGTTAAATAGTTCATCTATATGTCTCCATTTCATGAATTTAAGTGCTTCCGCTGTGATGCATTTTGCTATAAAGACAACAAGCTAAATATTTTTAATAAAAAATCGCCAGCTGATGGCCTTAAATGCCAATGCTATAAGCATAAAAAATAAATAAATTATAAAATGATTTCAAAATATACACTCAGAGAAATTTTTTAGTAAAAAAAAAAAAATATTGATGAAACGACAAAAATTTGCTGAAAATGGGACAGCAGTAAATTTTTGCTAAAACAGCAAACATTATGAGCTGTTTTAAGAAGGTGAAAAATTGACTGTAGCCTAAAAATGCCTTAAATACCTAAACAATTTCTATATATTTTATAAGGTAATATCTATTGTATATATTATATATTTTTTCCAATATTTTAAAATTTGAACAGCTTTTTACGATTTCAAATAACAGCAGACAAAAATCTACTAAATTCATATTTATTCATTTATGTATGCATGCATTTATGGTGGAAGAAATGTACAGATAATATATTGGGTTGCCCAAAAAGTAATTGCGGATTTTTTAAAAGAAAGTAAATCCATTTTTAATAAAACTTAGAATGAACTTTAATCAAATATACTTTTTTTACCCTTTTTTTCTAAAGCAAGCTAAAAGTAACAGCTGATAACTGACAGAAGAAAGAATGCAATTACAGAGTCACAAGCTGTGAAAAAATTTGTCAACGCCGACTATATGAAAAATCCGCAATTACTTTTTGGGCAACCAAATAGTAAACAAGTAAAAAGGAATTAGGCCGGGCCGAACTTTGGATACCCACCACCACGGGTATATATGTAAACCCCCTTTCGCCACAATCCGGTGAAAATTGGATAACTTTCAAATTTCAAAAAAATCGGGTAATAAATAAAGCTTTTATGAGATTTAGGCTCTTAATCGGCACATCGCTCTATGTGACTGCTATATGTCCGATGTCGCCGAAATTTGGGACAGTGAGTTGTGAAAGGCCCTTCGACAAACTTCTTCACTTTGGACCAGCTCGATCCAGATGTGAATATAGTAGCTGCCATATAGACCGATCTCTCGATTTAAGGTATTGGGACCATAAAAGACGCATTTATTGTCTGATTTCACCAAAATTGTGGACATTGACTTATGTTAGGCTTTTCGACGTCCGTGTCCTATATGCTTCAGATCGGTCTATATTTGGATATAGCTACCAAAAAGACCAATTTTTTGCTCTTCAAAATTGAACAATGAGTTGTACTTATTATACCACTCAATGTCCGTGCCGAATTTGGGCCAAAACGGACCATATTTCTATATAGTTGCTATAGGGGCATAAACTAGGCTTTTTTTCACCGGACAATGACGAAAGATGGTTTACATATATACCCGAGGTGGTGGGTATCCAGCGCCTTTTTACTTGTTCAAATACAAATGAGCTATATCAAGTTTTGGACCGATATGGTACCGTACTTGCCATGGCTGTTAGGAGTCATAATTAAAGTCATAATTAAACTGGGAAATCGGTTTATATGGCATCTATATCAGGCTACATATCGATTAAGACCATACTTGGAACAGTTGTTGGAAGTCACACCAGAACAACATATGCAAAATTTCAACCATATTGGATATGAATTGCGCGCTCTAGAAGCCCAAGAAGTGTAGTCGGGAGATCGATTTATATGGTGGCTATATCAGGATATGGACTGATTTACACCATACTTGACACAGTTGTTGTAGGTCAAAATAAAACACTTTTGGCCAGATCGGATTAGAATTGCGCTCTTTAGAATCTCAAGAAGTCAGTACCAAAGATCGATTTATTTAGCAGCTATATGAGGTTATCAACCGATTTAGACCATATTTGTAACAGTTGTTGGAAGTGATATCAAAACACCAGGTTAAAAATTTCAGCCAAATCGGATATGAATTGAGCCCTCTGAAAGCTCAAGAAGTCAAGACCCAAGCTCGATTTATGTGGCAAATGCAAATTTTGCCCATGAACATTCCGCTAAGGAACAGGCTCAAACTTCTCATATATCAATGAGTGCAGTCCGATTCAAGTTTAAGCCCAATGATAAGCGGTCTCCTTTTATAGCCGAGTCCGAACGGCGACCCGCAGTGCGACACCTCTTTGGAGAGAAGTTTTACATGAAATAGTACCTCACCGCTGATAATTTTTTCTGATAGTCTCGCCAGGATACGAACACAGGCGTTCAGAGTCATAGGCGGACATGCTTACCTCTGCGCTACGGTGGCCTCCCCGATTTATATGGCAGCTATATCAAAACATGGACCGATTTGGCCTATTTACAATCCCAAACTACCTATACTAATAAGAAGTATATGTTCAAAATTTCAAACGCCTCGATATACTCCTTTACAGCGCACAACAAGCCGATTACTGGCTTAGGTGCATGTCCATAGTGGCATGGGGCGGAGTAATATCTGCATCCTCTTTTCAACCTAACCTAACCTAGCTATACTCCTTCGAAAGTAAGCGTGCTTTCGACAGACGGACGGACATGGCTAGATCGACTTAAAATGTCATGACGATCAAGAATATATATACTTTATGGAGTCCTAGATGCATATTTCGAGGTGTTACAAACGGAACGATGAAATTAGTATACCATTAGTATAGTATTGTTTGCTAAAGGCCAAGTATCAAAAATGTTTTAGAGCTATAGCTCACTCTCAACAATAACAGATATTAATCTTAGCAAACGGACATTGTACAAAAATTTTTACCAATATAAAAATTAAAGTTCTATTTTTGAAATGCCCATTGGATCCTTTTTCGAGTGTATATAACTGTACTTGAATAAATATCGATACTTACACTTCATAAACTCATACAATTCGTCATAGAGATTCAGTTCTTTTAGAGCTTGTGCTAATAGATGATCTTCCTTCAAAGAATGATGATTGAACAAAGAGGTTTCATCTTGTCCATTTTGTATATGAGGTACAGAATCGGGCTTTTTGTCACTAAAGAAATAAAAACATTTTTATTTATTTTGTTTTAATTTTATTTGAATAAATATATATAAAGGTTATGATATATAAATGTTATGTTCTAGTGAGAAAAGAGAAGCTATAAAGCTCTTAGAACACATAGTTTGGCATTTTGGTTGGAAACTAGTCACTAAGGTGGCGTATGACAATCAATCATACGCAACCATGTCGAATATATAAATTATATAGAAATTACTTTAAATGATCCTGTATCAAAGGTTTTAGCTCTACCATGCAAATTTATTTTCGACAAATAAAGAACTTTTAGTAAACTACCATGCTACGAAAAAAAGTATATGTATATCGCTTGCCTAATAGCATAACAATATAAATGCCTTTATCTGAATCCATATTATCTTTATTGGTCTATGAATTCAGGGTCATTTAAGTTAGGATGTTAGTTGTACTCCATTCTTAAAACACTTTATTTGATTCCGATATTCCCATGGCGATTTTAGAATTTCCCAAATACTTCTCATTTGAGCCCCATATTGTCATGATCGATAAATATTTATGTCCAATTTTCCCCCAGACTCTTAGCCTTGAAAAAATATAAACATCGTGCTCTACTTTCAAATACCGTTTATTTAAACCCCATATTGCCATTTGTTTAAGGAGAGTTTATGGAATGAGGCGTCCCCAAATACTTGGCCCTAAAATTTGTTATCAAATTCGATTTTGAATCACATATTGCCATGGTCGGTAAATTTGTACTCCTTGGGACGTGTTATGGGGAAAGGGCGGTGCCCCGAATACATGGTCCCACATTTGGATATCAGTAACTCCCAAATATCTTTATTTGAGCCCCATATTACGATGGTCAGCAAATAATTGCTGTTTGTAGGGTGCTTTGGGAAAGGGGTAGATGCCCAGCAAATCTGTCCCGAAAGTGGGTATCAATTCCGTGCTCTACTCCCCAATACCTTTCATTTGAGCCCCACATTGGCATGGTCTGTAAATATGCCCGATTGAGGGGTGTTTTGGGGAGTGGGGTGGTCCCCCAAGCACTTAGTCCTGAAAATATATCAGCATTGTGCTCTACTTCCAAATATCATTCATTTGAACCCCAAATTGCCATTGGCTTCAAAATTGGATATCAAATTAGTTTTCTAATCTCAAACACCTTTCATTTAAACCCCTTATTGCAAAAGTAAGGGTATGAACCCTAAAAACTATCAATATCGAGCTCCACTCCAAATTGTCATGGTGAGCAAATATGTTCTATTTGTGTGTTGTTGTGAGGGTGGGACGACAGTTAGTCCCGAATGTTCATATCAGATTTGTGCTTTACTCCCAATGACCTTTCATTTGAGCCTCATATTTCCATAGTCGAAAAACATGACCGGTTTGTGGGATGTTTTGAGGGATGGGATGAGGATGCTACTCAGTGACGCCCCATTTTGCCATGGTCAGTAAACAAGTCCTATTTGGGGGGTGTTTTGGGAAAGGAGAGAACTCCCAGAACCGTGGTCCCACATTTAGAAATCAGAATCGAATTCTACTCGCAAATACCTTTCATTTGAGTCCCATATTGCTATGGTCAGTAAATATGCCCGATTTAGGGGTGTTTTGGGGGTTGGGATGACCCCCCCCACCCCCCCCCCCCCTTTACACCTGATCCCACAATTGGATATCAGATACGTTTTCCTATCCTAAATACCTTTCATTTGAGTCCTATATTGTCGTGATTGGTCTAAATATATATTTGGTAGGTTTTGGGGGTGGGGCGGCCCTCTAGGTACCCCATCCGAAATTTAGATACCAAATTTTTGTTTTTAGATTACTATTTATAAGACGGCACACAAAATTTCGCTTAAATCCGCACCACCCATCTCCGAGAGCTGGCGTTTTTGGAAATTAGGGTAAGGGGGAGGGTCCGCCCCCTTCATCTGTGAAAATTTCAAGAAAATCGGTTCAGCCGTTTTTGAGTCTATACGGAACAGACAAACAAACAAAAATTCATTTTTATATGCAAGATAGGGACGGAAGCGGATATTTCGTTGTGTTGCAAACGGAATGACAAAATTAATATACCTTCGGTGGTGGGTATAAAAAATGCAATTTCCAAAACATCTCAACTAGTGTAAATGGTTGCGATGTTTTTCAAAACAACATAAGCAAAACTAGTCAATGTAGACATAGCATAGTGGGAGTTTTGGAATTATTTTTAAAAGAATGATAATAAAGAATAAAACGACATACCTTGCATTAAGAATATATTTAGATTTTAAGTTTTCGTCATTTTTCATAGCCTTATTTTTGACTTCATTAAATGTTTCGGCACACTCTCGAGAAACTGAAAAAGAAAAAAAGGTTCGCTATTTATAACATTAAAAAACAAATCCACTCATTTATGCGCAGTTAGAAACAATTGAAATCTAACAGCCAACATATCTTCAAAAAGACATCTTACATCAACGGAATGGATAATTTTTTCCAGATGCCTGATGTTTTGAAACAGTAGGGCAGACAGTAAGAGTTTTCACATTAACGTATCTGTATACCGCTTAATAGATATAGCTCCATATAAATAGTCGCCCCTCAATGACTTATTGAGCTTCTTGATGCCTTATTCTTTGAGCGATTTTTTTTCATCTAAACAGCCCACATAAAAACTAAAATAATTTGCGAGCTATTTTATTCCAGCCTTTTTCTAAAGTCTTGCATATCCAGTTTACACAGCAACAGCATTGAGTGCCAGAACCAGTTATTCGGCTTAAAAGTGTGCAATGTACAAACAAATTCACTCATGCATAAAACTACTTCACCTTTGATTTTACCTTTTGTCTCACTTGTATTAGCCATGTTTTCCAGGAGCGTCGATTTGTTCAATTATAAAAAATCATGCATGTGTTTTACTTTTCCATCATCATTGGTAGCTTTCATTTTATTAAATAAATAAAATACCTTTTGTTTGTTGTTTATTAAACGATGGGAAACGGATCACTGAGGAAAACAACCACCCCTAATCCGGCTTAAGCAAAAAAAAAGTTGCCAACTCTGAGTTATTGCAAGCGATATGTACCAAAATAATGGCGTGGTGCGATGACATATGTTTAAGCAGGGTATTCTGTTTAGATTGCGGAAGAGTTGCGCAAAACTTAAAACATATGTTATGTCAAGATAATTCGATATTGGTAAAAGCAAGATATATTCATATATGCGGTTGTTAACGGTACACTACCTGGTAATTATGTCATGGTTAAGAACCATAGCATACACCAGGATTCACTGAATATGGATAAGCCAGGCGATCAGGAGGCATACAATATTTCTATTGTTTGGCAGTACTTGGTATTGAGAATATGAACTTGTTCTCTTTTTACATTTATTCTTTGTTTACGTTTACTTCTATATGATGACATTTGGCAGATTTGACATCCTTAATGATCTTCGTGGGGCCTATCCACATTATGTTTTCGCACGTGATCTAACCTTCTATTAGTGAATCCTTAGCACACACAAGCAAAGAAAAATTGCGCAAACTAGTAACATACATAAAATCAAATTTTGACCGATATTGCACTTGATTTTTTGGCCAACTGCTCCTGCCTGTCAAATTTGTCTTACTGCGGCTAGGCTCTACATATTTCCGCTATCTTTTGAGGACAAAAAAGTGGAGCCCGATTCTACTTGATTTGAGATAATATCCAAAACCCGTTTACACTACGATTCAAGTAATTTGTCAGCGTTTTTATTGTGATCAGCATTATTATTGTGTTAAACATATATCATTTTGAAGGAGATTTGCTGCAAGTAAGTATATTTGCTCACACTAAAAATGTATGGGAAACCTTGCTGGAAACACGAGATTTCCAAAATCTCTCTAAGAGCAAATAATCCAAAAATTAGTGTGGGAAACAAAAGCAACGCTTTTGAGGAAGATAAATTGTAAAGCAAAGTTTATGTATAAAACCACATTGAATCCAGATTTAAGGCTCTCGTCAGCCGATTTTATAAAGGGAAACAGCTGATCGAGCCATTAAATCCGGATTTTAGGTGTAAAAGGGGTCAGGGTTGAATTAACAAGGTTGGCCCACTCGCCCAGCTGATGGAATTGTCCAACTCCAGAGTTGTCTTCAAATCCCAAAGCAGATTTAAAAAGGGTGCTCTCACGCGAACACCCGTTAACAGCTGACCAGGTTTGACGGTATTAAGATGACAGATTTTGTTTGCATTCTCTTTGTTGTTATCTTCTTTCTTGCATATTCTCTGCTCATGTACGCACACGTATACACACACCAAAACAAATTTCTTTGCGTGTGTTGGCAAAAGTACGATCAGCTTGATAACAAGATGGCAGATTGCGACATATTATTTGTGGTTGTTGTACAAATGAGACTATCTTTAATTGTTTCGCCATGGTCAAATGCTTGGTATGGATTTTAGTTTTTTTTTTTTGGGGGGTAGATTCACTTATCGAAGGTTAATAATAGACAGACGTTGACGCATGACATAATTACCAGGTATTGTACCGTTAACAGCTGACTACAATTTTTTCTCGCAAAGTACACTATCTGTCAACGAGTTGTGGTTGTGTTTGTATTATAGTGAAGAACCATAGCCACACAAACAACGAAAAATGGCGCGAACTAAGTAACTAATCATTTATATAGACGGATTGTGCACTCAATATTTTGTTGTTGGGCAACTGCCCCTACCTGTAAACCATTACCACAGTGTTGTATAGTTGATTCCATTGCTGTTGGGCAAGTGAGCCAACCTTGTTAATTCAACCATGAACGTGGTCTTGCATTTGTCAATCAAGATAGTTTCGTTGGGGGTAGTTTTTTGTTATTTGTTATTGTGCTAATGACGAATACTTCTTAATTGTACCCCGGATTCATGTATCGAAGGTTAATAATAGACAGACGTTGACGCTTTATGTTACAGTTCAAGTTGCTATCATAGTTCGCTGCCGTTCAATATTTTTAATCGCGTCGGCGTTGTTAATATTAGTTCCAGCTTCGTGTTCTGGTATTATTTTACAACAACGCTACACAACTATCCTCTTCCATAACGTACAGTAACCAGTTTTTTTTGTTTGTTTACAATAGCTAAAAGATTTTCTAAATTGAATGAAATTTATTGCAATTTTGTGTATTCATAACACAAATCGATAATTGCTAAAATGGTATACAAAATAAGTGACAATTGTGAAGCTTCAGCCACACAAGCTCAGCAAGCTGATATGAAAAGCATCTACAGTTTACAAAATGTTCCCGTGGAAATAAAAGAAGAGGAAGAATTGATTATAGATGACATAGATGATTCCAATGTACGATGGTGCTTCATTGGCGGTCTGGATGATGATGATGAAGAGGATGAAATTGAGGATAAAGACATGTCTTTCAAAATTAGTCCGTCCACAACAGGCGCAATGGCGAGCTCGTGCAGCTTTTATGAAGTCCAACCACAGCGGCAATTGCTTCCAATACCTGTACAGGAAGATGATGTCATTGAAATTACTGATGAAGAAGACGATATTTATGATAGTTTAAATAACAGCTTTAGTAGTTGTAATGATGATATAGGAGTAGTAAACGAGCCCCTAGAATCCAGTTTCTGTATTGGATATTCAGGCATAGGTCAAGAGTTGCCAAAGTCTGAGGAGTTTGATAAGGAGGATAGAACGGACTCAGTTGTAACCATGAGCAAGTTAAAAAGCCCCTTCAAATCTAATATGGTTGCTGATGAAGTAAAAGATGGTAACAGATTGCTAAATGACAACAATTTTGTCGTCGGCAGAAGAACTCGCAGAAGCAAAGGTTTGAATGGTCTTACGCTGCTGGAGCACAGTGAGGAAAACCAATGTGTCACAGCCGTAAAAGATTTGTTGGCCCGCAAATACATGAAAATCAAATGTCACATTTGTGGTGAAACGTTCTCCTTTAGTCCCTACAATTGGCTTAAACACATACGTGACTTGCACCAGAGTTTCTATGCCAAAATGCTTGCCGCATTTCGCTTTCAGACTGAAAATTTGGCATTTTGTATACTGTGCAAGCTTAATATAAATTCCAAAGTCAATCACATGTTCCATTACATTTGGAATCATTGCGAGGAAAGCCCTAGTGGTATAGAAATATTTGTGTGCACCATCTGCGGGCATGCTGATGCATCTATCTTCGATTTGAAACAACATCAAAAGGAAACTCATGCTGCCGAGGAAAAAGCAAACAGCTTTAGCTCAAATGATATTAAGGCGGAAGGCGTTGAATGTCCTAAATGCCGGCAAATTTTCAAAAACAATGCTGCCATTGAGCTGCATTTCTTTTCCGAACACAGTCGAGAATTCTGGGGAAAATTCCGCTATAGTTGTCACTTGTGTGTTCAAACATTTGAGGGGTGTAAAAAAAACTACCTGGAGCACATGATGAATGTGCATAAGCTGAACAATTGGAAAGCTCTAAAGTTGCGTAAATTCGATAATGGCCAGTACTTGCAGTGTTCAGAATGCTTAAAAATTTTCACCAAAATCGAGGACACCTCTAAGTTGTTGGCTCATTTTCTAATTCACCAAGAGAACTGTTTTTGGAGCTGCAAATTTTGTGAGGCAACGAACCGCTTTCAAGAATTGCCCGCCATGCATTTATGTACATCTATGAAGAACTTCTATCACCACAAACACTCGCATAAAGCCAATGAAGCCGCCATGGAGGATAGCAAAGATGCAATTAGAAAAATAAGCAGCTGGAACGAATTTGAGGTGTATGTCAAGCATGTGTGCCCATTTTGCAAATACGAATTCGAACATTTTGATGAATGGCGGCAACATGTGCGTGAGATCCACCACATTAACACGTTAGAGGGACTAAACATGTCGCCCATACCGGGGGATGAAGATCAGTTACAGTGCATGGAGTGTTTGGCACAGGTAACTAAATCTGCAGTCGAGCTACACAAACATCGTTTTCAACATTTGCCTTTTATGCCCTACTTGTGCCGACAATGTCTAGAACCTTTGGCCACATACAGCTCAGCTTTGAACCATGCACTACAGGGGTGCTGCGAGGAGAATGCTGATTTAAGAACAAACCATAAGGAAACACTGGTAGCAGCACAGACAAACAAAGTTTACAAACTAAAAACTGAACCTGAGTATGCCACACCTCACAGCTATCTAAGCTACTGTTGTCCGCTGTGCAATAATAAGAAATTTCCCGATCTTGAAGCTTTGACAAAACATTTTCGCACTGTACACAATAACTTTCAGCAATATTTTACAAAGGCCTCTTTAAAGGATGTGGCAAATAAAACTATGTGCAAAATATGTCGCAATCTGCTGAACAGCAATATCAGCGGAGTAATTGTGCCCCACTATTTTCATCATTTGGATGAGAAGCCCTTTAGATGTAGGAAATGCAATCGAACTTTTAGTCTGCATAAGCGGGCCATGCATCATGTGAAAAGCTATCACTATAACAGCTCCGACATGCCCGCTGAGTTGGAGATAAAACAGGAAAAAGAGGCCTACCAACTACGCTCGGTTAAGAAGGAGCAGGATAAGGAGAAGACAGAAAAAACTCGAAAATCCTTAATAAAAACAGAAGAGGAAGTTGAGGCAAAAATTTCACGAAAGACCCCAAAGAGAGGAAACGCAGCGGTTATAGCAGCTGTACCAAAAACAAAAATAAAATCGGAAATTGAGGATGATCCCACCAAGAGCGTCATAAAGAATGAGCTGCTCGAATCCGACAGAACCATAGCAGCAGAAAACTCTGAGGACCAGTCATTTTTTGATGCGAATGCTAAATTATTTCAGGAATTTAAGGATTTTATAGCATTTGCGTGTCCCGAATGCAACAAGTCATTCAAATCGCTGCACCTTTGGGAGCGCCATATAAAAACCCAGCACTCGTTTTTCAATGCATCTCAACTTAGTGTGAGTGATGCAAAAACCGGCCAGTTAAAATGTCCCGATTGCCAGCTAGTACTCCGCGAGCATATATCGAGACAACGGCGTCATCGTTTAACACATTTGCCCCACGCCTCCTTTGTATGCACCATATGTAAGATGCGTTCAACACAAATCTGTTCCATGTACATTCACATGCGCAACCTGCACTTTGCCCAAACTTCACAGAAATGTCCGCTCTGTTCAAAGGTTTTCAAAACTCCTTATGCGAAATCTTTGCATATGAAGGAGAGCCATGCCCGCAGAAGCTGGCCCAAGGATATGTGTGTTTTATGTTTCCTTACCGTCGATGAAATGGGATCACACATACAAAAGAATCACTTGGTTCGCAAAAAAAATATTTGCGAAATTTGTGGTATATCCTTTGCAAAAGGTCTGGAGCAACACATGGCCAGCAAACACCCAAAAGGAAAGGTAAACGGCGTCAAGCGAAAATTGTCACCATCCGAAGGGATTGTGGTTGCTGCAAAGCTCAAAAAGAAATCCGACGAAATAAAAACCAATGGAAGAAAATCCAAATAGACTAAAATACTTCTGATACTAAAAAATAAATTATGTAAAATTTATATATACTCAAATAGTTATATGCGCAAGTATCTGTAAGCTGCCCATTTTGTTAAGAAAAAATGTTGAATAGGATAGTTTATTTCATGTGTAGTTTTATAGAAAAATTATTTGCCGTGATAGATTTATATTCGTTAACGAACTTCACATATGTTTGTTTTGTCTGTATGCATTTGTACATCTTTAAGGTAATAAAATATACAACAAAATGGATTTTTTTCTAAAAATAATAGCTTTCCAAGCGCCTTGATCTTCTGCGCTCATTCTAAAATCTCTGACACCAAGGTGCCTCCCACCACTTGATCTTTCCATCGGACTTTTGGTCTTTGCCTTCAAAAGACTTCTTTGATGGAGCTTCTTCATCCATTCTGACAACATGACATAGCCAACGCAGCCGTTGTATTTTGATGCGTGTAACTATGCTATCGTCGTCATACAGCACGTGGTTCATACGTCGCCTAATTCTGCATTAACGCAAACTGGTCCATATATTTTACGAAGAATCTTTCTCTCAAATACTCCAAGCACGGCCTCATCTGCTTTCACAAGTACCCATGCTTCAGAACCATATAACAACACGGGTAGTATCTGGAAGCCTGAAGCCTGGAAAGGACCCGAGTTTAGGGGAGTCGTACAGACCGATCTCCCTTCTCTCACCAGTGGCAAAGACGCTTGAGGCATTACTCCTCCCGAGCCACGTAGGAGAATTTCCAATCTCCGAGCATCAACATGGGTTTCAAAGACTGTATAGCACAACAACTGCTTTGCATCACCGCACACATTTGCCGTGGCTTCAATCAGCCCAGGTCATGTGATAGGACGGTCCGGCACAGGACCTATCGAAGGCATTCGACACGGTCAGCCATGCCAAATTATTTGAGGACATCGCCAATACGTCCCTCCAGCCAGGTTTGAAACGCTGGGTCGCGAATTATTTGTGTGGTCGCCAGTCATTTGTGGAATTTCGGGATAAGAAGTCGAAGCACCGTAGAGTGAAACAGGAAGTTCCCCATGGTGAGGTGATATCTCCGGCACTGTTTAACCTCTAGCTCTCCTCCATTCCACCCCCTCCAGAAGGCATAGAGATCGTATCATATGCGGTCGATTGTACGATCATGGCATCAGACCCAGCACCCATTGTTGACATCTGAGATAGGTTGAACCTCTACCTCATCGAACTTGCCTCATATTTTGCTGCAAGAAATCTGAAGATATCTGCCACCAAATCTTCAGCCACATTATTCACTACAAATACGCGTGAGCTGACTGTGATGGTCGATGGAGAAATGTTTCCGACCATCAAGTGTCCCAAAATACTTGGCGTCACATTTGACAGCTCTTACACATTCTCCCTACATGCCACAGCAATTTGCGATAAAGTAAAAAGTAGAAACAAGGTCCTCAAGTCACTTGCTGGCAGCACTTGGGGTGCAGACAAAGAAACCTTTTTGACCACGTACAAACAATTGGCCGGTCTGTGGTAAGTTATGCAGCGCCAGTGTGGTCTAGTCAACTTTGTGACACCCAGTGGAATTAAATTCAGATCTGTCAGAATGCCGCCCTCTGAACTGCGACGGGTTCTCATGTGGAACACCTCCATCAGGAGACAAAGATCCTACCAGTGCGAAGACATAACTTCATGCTGTCTAAGCAATACCTTTTGGGCTGCTATCGCAGAGACCATCCAAATCATCATCTTGTGGATAGATATCCACCGCCCAGAAGCCATCCCATGGCAGCCGGTTGTACGCATCGGATTGACCCGATGGAGTTCTTCATCGGCAAGGGCTGCCGCCTCAGTGTTTAACACACTGCTACAACAACAACAACCTCTAGATCATATGCGCCATATCTATTCACATCTGCATCTCGTATAATCTTCTCCAACAGGATATTAAAGAAATCACACTATCTGAAACCTCGTTTGGTATTAAATGGTACGAAGAGATTCTTTCCTATTCTTACTGAGGAACGCGTATCAACAAGTGTCATCCTTAGTCTTATTATCCAGAGTCTTATTAATTTTGCAGGGATACCAAACTCAGACATGGCTTGAAATACCTTCGAACGTAAAGGGGTATCGAAAGCGGCTTTGTAGTCAACAAAGATATGGTAGGTGTTCATTTTCTCTTTCTCGGGTCTTTTCCAGGATTTGGCGCAGTGTGAATATCTGGTCCAGGGTGGATTTACCAGGTCTAAGGCCACATTGATAGGGCCCAATTATCTTATTGACTTTAGGTTTTAAGCTTTCACACAGTACGCTCGAGAGTATGTTGTATGGGATGGGGAAGAGATTTGTTCCTCTTAAGTTGGCACATTCCGTCTTGTCACATTTCTTGTGTACGGGACATAGTATGCTGAGGTTCTAGTCATCGGCCAGATTGCGCAGATTAGCTGATGCAAACGCCTTGTCAGTGTGTCGCCTCCGGTCTGAAATAGTTCAGCGAGTAACCCGTCGGCTCCTGCTGCCTTGTTGTTCTTTCGTCGGGTCACTACTACTTGGACCTCAATCTGACTAGGAGGTAAACATTCTATACTATCATCCTGGATTGGTTCTGCGATATCCTCTTCGCCGCCAACGTCGGACACTAGCAGTTGGGTAAAATGTTATTTCCATATCCTCAGCATGTTATCTGTGTCAGTACAGAAATATAACCTTCAAAATAAAGAACGATTCAAAAAGCGTAGAAGAACAATGACCAAATTTACGTCAGTACAATGCAAGACATTAATTTGAAGAGAATTAGGAACCTACTTGCCTGACGAAACGGCAAGGCGATCTGGAGAAGCCCCCTCCAATATGCAAATCAATGCTGTAGTAGTCAAGAATGGCAAAAAGACTATTGCACGAAGATAATTTAGGCAGGATAAAAGGTTTTGGTGTAGCCATAATCCTGCTTCTACTTCCGCAATTTTAGGGCACTCCCATCATCCTCTTCATCCCCACAAATCAAGCTTAAGTCCGCCATGTGAGCAGCGCAAGGTCAAAGTCCTGATATTGCAATGGCTTTTCAGGACATTCAGTAGTTTTGGGTGACGTAGTCATCACATCTAGGAGAGGTCCCATGGACATACCAAGATACATAGTATTTTGGTAGCATACTATATGCACTCTGATCAGCCACTCACCAAGACGACAACGTCGTCCTCATAGCCAACAAACTTTTACGGTCATTATCAAATGACCTGAAAATACGACATATATCCAAGAGCATAAAAGGGGTACACCACCCCTCTTTGTGGTGATTAAGCTCTAATCACAATCTTCCTATTTGAGCCATTTGTTAGCATTCACATGGTAGCTATGTACGGCTACCATAACCTCGTGAAAACTATTTACACCTGTCAAATTACCGTGCAATCCCAATCCCATGGCAGCCGGTTGCACTTCATCGGCAAGGGCTGCAACAACTGTGCACGAAGCTACGCATGTCATCCGTGGCGCCAAGTCGCTGGTTCCAGACAGAATCTCTACACTGATGCTGAAGAATCTGGACCTGCCTGGAGTCGATAACCTTACAACTGTCCTCAGCCCATCTGAACGCTATTATAGCCAGCGATGTTTAGAAGATTGCCCATCTTCAGACTGCCCGTCTGATCCCGCTACTGAAACCCGAAAAGGAAACGAGTAAGGGAGAGTCGTACAGACCGATCTCCCATCTCTCATCAGAAGCCAAGACGCATGAGTGACTACTCCTCCCGCTCCTCTCGTCGGACAATGTCCAGAATATATCTGCATCACAATTGGCAGACTAATTTTACTAATCCCACTGTGCGTCACTTGTTTAATTGCTCAGCTAAAGGGACGGCGTTGGTTTCATCGTAGCTTTCCGATGAGGATGATTCTATCAAAACACTTTCTTGGTGTCAGGAAGGATACAATTAAAGAAATGGTACTCAGCTGTTCGCATGACCTCACCTTATAAGTGCATACTGTTGTTGTGCTAACGACATGGTACAACCATGACATAATTACCAGATAGTGTGCCGTAAACAGCTGAGTACAATTTTTTCTTACGAAGAGCACTATCTGTCAACGAGTTGTGGTTGTGTGTGTGCATTATAAGTTCTTAACTATTATAACACACACAAACAACCAAAATGGGCGCGAACTAATACCATACACAAAATCAGAGTTGCACAAATCACTGATTTTGACAAATAGAGCACTCAATATTTTGTTGTGGGGCAATTGCCACCACCTGTAAATGAATATAGCTTGTGTACATCAAAAAAACTACCTTTTGTGGCAAATGCCGTAAATTGAAAAGTCAAAGTGGTTTTTAGAAATAAATTTTGTTCGACAACTTATCTCGTTAAATGTGTTTTATATTTGCATTTTCATCATTATAACACTGCTTTGTTGCTTATATAAGGAATATCGGATCAAATAGAACATATTTTTAAGATTTTAGAAAAAAATTACAGCTGCGACATTTAGATTTAGTGCAAAATCAAAACAATTATAAAAAGTTCCACTCAGCTGTTCGCATGACCTCACCTTATAAGTGCATCCTGGTCAACAGGGATGTTTTTGAAAGCGTTTTTATTGTGATCTGCATTTTTATTGTGTTCATCATATATATTGTGGTCAGGAATTATATTGGTGGAATGATTTTTTAAATTTGAATGCTCACTCTGAAAATGTATGAGAAACCTCGTTGTAAAGCACGAGACTTCCGAAATCTTGTGGCAAATCTAGATTTGCTCCAAGTGTAAACATGATTTTACTCAGCTTCGCAATCGCCAATAGCTATTAATGTGTTTGTTTATAGTTGCCAACCACAAAAAAAAATATTCTGAACACTTCCTACGCTAGTATTCCCAACCATTTCCTCTAATAAATGTCTCTCATTTTCTATCTATCAGTTTAGTCGGTTGTAGGTGATAAAAATTTGGTTAATATTTGGCTAATAAATAACTCGATGGGAAAAAAAAAGAAAATGTATATCTTGAATTTATCCTACAACATGAAAACTGGCTGAAATATATCAAAATGCCATGCAAGACGTATTGGTACAGTTAAACCATGATACACGTGGTGCGGCAGAGTCTGCTGGATTTTTTTTTGTAATTTGGAGGTAAGCAATCGCTGGCATGGAATTCGGCGCTATCCACTGTTGTACATACCGGATTGACCTGATGAAGTCCTTCATTGACAAAGGGCTGCTGCCTAAGTGTACAACACACTGCTACAACAACAACTGGCCTTCACACGCGTTTGGCTGTTCCCCCCTGCCGTTTGAAAATGGATTTGCGGAATAGCCATATTACTTTCAATAGGATATATTTCACCCATATACATATGGTAAGTTAAAGTTTTTGTTAAAAGTACATAAAATCTATTTGATGAAATTGCTTAGAGCGCTGGGTTATGATCTAACCATGATTACCCTTTTATTGACATTCTTATCTGATATGTATGTAGTATGCTATAAAACCTTTCGTTTTCCATGACAGGAGAATTAATTTACTATCTTTTTTACTTTTAGACCGGTGACAAACTCATTGAGGTGCCTATGTGACGTAGAACAGAGCTGTTTAAAGGAACTTAAGGCGTTAGGTAGGTCTGAGATTTGTGTGCATATATGGTATTTTCTACTTTCTTGATGAAATTGCTTAGAGCGCTGGGTTATGACTTGTCCGTGATTACCCTTTCTTGACATTCTTTTCTGAAATCTATTGTGATTTAAATCTTTCAATCTTCCTGGCTTTTATTAGGACTAACGGTTTTAAATTTTTCTTTCAGGTCCGCCAGGTTCCATATTTAGTAAACATTCTGCTCGTAACATGCCGCTTGGACAACAAGCTAAATAGACAACATCATTACACTGCCATGTTGGGTAAGTGTTATATTTTTGTTGATACATTGTGTCCATTCATGATAAAATTGCTTAGAGCGCTGGGTTATGACTTGACCGTGATTACCCTTTCTTGACATTCTTTGCTGAGATATGCTTAGTATAAGTAGAACCTTTTCAATTTCTTTTCGCAAAAACTAAATGCTTTGTCTATTTTCTTTCAGAACAGTGGATTTGTTGTAGCCACATGATTGCATATGGAGAAAGATTTTTCGCACGTTTTCTTAAGGGAACGAGGTCGTTCGCTATGGTATCGGTGGTGATACTTTATTGTGCATAATCGTCGCAATCGTACGTAAGCATAGCTGCTAAAAAGGCAAATGACTATAATATAAGGTAAGTTTATACTTTTGTATATAAAACTTGAAGAAATTGCTCAGAGCGCTGGGTTATGACTTGACCGTGATTACCCTTTTTTGACATTCTTGTGCAGATATTAATCTGCCTCATCGCACTATGGACATACACCTAAGCCAGTAATCGGCTTGTTGTGCGCTCTTAAAACTATAGAGTAACCTTTAAAAAGAAAATTTTAAGTTAGGAATTCCGTGCTACTTACAAAATCCTTAATTGTTTTCAATACCACACCACTAAGTTGGTTCATGTTCATGTATTCTGCCTTCACCTAAGTGCCGGTATCTGTTAGACGCGAAAGCCGGACAATGACAAAGGAAATGCTCCAACGTCTCATCGTCTTCCCCGCATGCCCTACACATGCTATCACTTGCCGCCCCGATTTTACATAAGTGAGCTCGTAGTCCTATATGTCCCGTTATGATACCAATAGCTATACTGACCTCCTTTTTGCTTTCTTTCAGTAATAGCCTCTTTTTCTCACGATCTGAATCCTCCCATAGGATTTTCGCCGTCCTACCGACCGTTTCGCTGTTCCACAATGTTGCATGCGCATTCGTTGCCTACTCCCTTAACTTGTACTGCGTCGACCGGAAAGGCTTCGGGTTAACCAAGTTTATTGACGGCAGTTCTCTGGCTTTCACCGCCAAATCGTCTGCCCTTTCATTTCCCCTTATTCCGTTATGGCCCGGCACCCAAACGATGCGGATTTTGCCATCCTCAGGGAAGGCGTTAATCTTCTCTCTACACTGCAAGACTGTTCGTGACCTTACTGTCCTGGTTGTAATTGTGTTTATGGCAATTTTACCGTCAATAAAGATGTTCACACTCGACGTCCTCGAGTTAACACCACATCACTTCACGCATTTCGTGATCGCCCGGATCTCCGCCTGTAGGACCGTATTATGGTCTGGCAGTCTAAAACAGATCTCAATCCCTGGGTTCTCAATGTAAACCCCCAGGCCCACTCTGTCCTCAAGCTTTGATCCATCCGTGTAACATGATCTTCCAGATGGCAATACTAAGGCTCCGTCAATTCAAGATTGTTCCGATTGAGGCAGTGCCTCGCACTCGACTTTAAGGTTCATCTCAGGTATCCGATCGGAAACCTCATCCCCTCCATCCAGGTTTCCTATCGTCGCCTCGATTATACTGCGATGGTATGAGCTGCTCCCATCCTTAATCCATTCTCCCATCGCCTTAAGTCTCATAGCCGCAGAGGCTGCCTCACAATCTGTATGCTATTGGGTCGGATATCTAGAATAGTCTCCAGTGCCGTAGTGGGCGTGGTCCTCATCGCTCCGCTTATGCCAAGACAACATGTTCTCTGAACCTGTTGTATGGTCCTTATGTTGCACTTTTTCTCTATAGCAGTCTACCAAACTGCTGAGGCGTAAGTAAGTATTGGTCTAATTACGCTTCTGTAGAGCCAGTGGAGTATCCTCGGATTCAGGCCCCATTTCGAACCTACGGCCCATCTACATAGTGCCCAAAATCTGTGAGCCTTCTCAGTTCGCTCCTGAATGTGACACTTTCAATTCAGTTTCCTGTCCAAGATCATACCTAACTATTTGACCTTGTTAGATATCGAAATCGTCTTATTGAGGAAACGTGGGGCGTTAAATTGGCCCACCTTCGTCTTCCTCGTGAACAGGCATATTTCAGACTTCTCTGGGTTAACATTGAAACCACTGGGTCTATCCCAGTCATATGCCATATGCAAAACTCTTTCGGCCCTTCTGCATAGCTCCTTCGGATCCTTACCCTTTAGAAGTATTATAACATCGTCTGCGTAGCAGACGGGTTAAAATCCCTCCTCAGTCAGCGTCCGTAAAAGGTAATTTATGGTGGTCATCCATAGGAGTGGCGATAAAATGCCCCCTACTAAGGATTGGATCAGTGTGTCGGTCCGCACATTGTTAAAAGCGCCAATAACTCGCCTGTCATATCGAGCATCGTAGGCACTCAGTATTTGTACTAGAGCTGGTGCCGCCTGCCCCCTCTCTGAGACTCTCCGCATGATACCGCTGATTGTCCACGACTGCCGTATGGAGCATTCCACTATCCGCAACCTGTGGACGCGCTCTGTAGCTAGCAGCCAAGTTTCTCGTGACAGCAATGAACACCACATAGAAGAAAACTCGAATGCTCCAGCCCGTGTGATGCTCTAACAGACATTCCGTGCCGGGCTGAGCAGATGAATATGTCACACATGTTCTGCGGTACCTGGTTTCAGGCGGGGCCGTCATTCCTAGCGTAGTAGGAATTGAGACGACTCCATCTGCCGGAACGCACCCTTGAAAACTCTGGTTTGACGATGGAGGTTTATTTAATCAGATGCTAGGAGTGAAGGATAGTCTCTAAGAAAGTCATTTATTTGGTAGGATTTTACTGCTTCTCTTGCCATATCGTCCAGAATGCTATTTAGACCCGCCTCAAACGCCACTTGATCTAGTAGCTTCTGTCTGAAGTGCTAACCACTTCGCTGCTCTAGACCATGAAAATCTATGGTCCAACCACAAGATGGTGATTAGCATGATCTCTGCGATAACAGACCAGACGATACTGCTTACACAACATTTACTTGTGTCTTGACACAAGACAATGAACAATGCGGCTGAAGATGCGGCAGCGTCTTAGTAGCTACTGGCGAGAGAAGGGACATGGGTGTGAACGATTCTTATTTGTTTCATATTTTCTTGGCTTCAGTAGCGGAACCATTTGACGATGTAGGGTCAGCCGAAACCCCAAGTCGTTCAAAACACTGGACCCCGATGCGATTTCGGCATTGATGCTGAAGAACTTGGGTGTACTGGAAAATGAATAGTCCGGTACATCCAGGTTCTTCAGCATCAATGCAAAAATCGCATCGGGGTCCCGCGCCTTGAACGTCTAGGCTTTGTGGCTTACCCTACATCGTCAACGTTAAATTGTGATGGAATGGCTTCCCACCTATATGATGGCTATATAATGTGACACACCTTATTGGATGAGTCACTGTTGCGTCGCCAAAAGTGACTGAGAACTTCTGCCGCGGTCCGAAGTGAAGAGGCATTCAAGTAACAGTTTGTCTTATGTGCTCTAGTCATAAATTCCGCTTATGCCCATTGCCCATCCTATTGATTTCCAGATTTAGTTTACTGGTTATAAGATCGATTGCCGCGGGCACATGATGGCATTGTTATATTGACCATCATAGACACTCAGTATTTAAGCAAGAACCTGTATTGAGCTTGCTGATTGTCTGCGTCTGCTGTAGCAGCAACTCCGTATAAAGCATTCCACCATCTGCAACCTGTAGATGCGCCATGTAGCTTCCAGCTAGCCTTTCGTGATAACGAAGAACTACACAGAGCTCGGAGCTCAAAGCTGCAGCCTGTTATCCCGTGCCGAGCACATACATAACCCTTGTCTACGAGTTTTGCTACCTTCGCAGGGAAATTCGAGCACAACTGGTGTCGATGAGCTAGTATTAAGCTAGCGGCACCTGCGTTAATAATGTATCGGAAGTTCTTGTCAGTGCTAATGTGTGTTGTACTAGACTACCAAGTGATGAAATTGCTTAGAGCGCTGGGTTATGATATTGGCATGATTACCAGTTTTTTGACATTCTTTACTGATTGTTATATCGTAACCCTTTTTTTATAACTTTTTATTTGAACCAATTAAAAATTCTTTCGTTTTCTTACTTGCAGGCGAAAAACTAGTTTACATCATAGTTGGACGCGTTGGCACCATATGCCTATCAACCTTCCAATGTGTATAGCAGCTTTTCCTACGGTCCAAAGTAAGCAAAGTTTAAACTTTTCAACAGAATCTGTTGCATTATATATTCCCGAAGACTTGCAAATCTTAGGGCTATTTAAGACCAAATCTAATGATGAAATTGCTTAGAGCGCTGGGTTATGACATACCATGATTACTCTATTCATTGACATTTATATCTGAGAAAGTATTTAAATATTAAAACCAATTTATCTTACCCTACTCAAGTCATACTAAAGCTGTTTGCTTTCTTTAATTTTAGGTCACTTGAGGTGTTTTTGAAAGACCATCTTCTGAAGTTTAAAGGAATGTTATTTGGAACTATATCTCATTCGTCGTGTACCAACATAATCTTGTTTAGTTCAAATCATTTTTAATGTGGAAATAAAAACGGCTGCAAACTCCTGAAAACTTATTTGTTTGGAAAACATTGGATATTATTGTTGTTGTTTACTAATAGTTATTAAGTTGCTGTGAAACAAAAACAAATACTAACAAATTTTGTCCAAGAACATTCCACTAAGGAACGGGGGCAAACTTCTAACACATCAATGAGTGCAGTCCGATTCAAGTTTAAGCTCAATGGTAAGGGGCCTTCTTTTTATAGCCGAGTCCGAACGGCGTGCCGCAGTGCGACACCTCAAATGTTGCCAGCATTAGGAGAGGAAAACCCCCGCTAAAAATTTTTTCTGATGGTCTAGCCAAGACTCGAACCCAGGCGTTCAGCGTCATAGGCGGACATGCTTGCTAACCTCTGCGCTACGGTGGCCTCCAACGTTGGACTCATGTTTGCTATTAACACAAACCCGGTTATGTCTCTACTAACTACTAACACATTTTGTTCAAGAACATTCCACTAAGTAACAGGGACAAACTTCTCACATATCAATGAGTGCAGTTCGATTCAAGTTAAAGCTCAATGGTAAGGGGCCTCCTTTTTATAACCGAGTCCGAACGTCGTACCGCAGGGCTACACCTCTTTGGAGAGAAGTTTTACATGGCAAATGTTGCCAGCATTAGGAGGGGAAAACCACCGCTGAAGATTTTTTCTGATGTTCTCGTTAGGATTCGAAGCCAGGCGTTTAGCGCCATAGGCGGACATGCTAACCTCTGCGCTACGGTGGCCTCCAACGCTGAACTCATGCTTGCTATTAGCAAAAACCTGGTTATGTCTCTTTAAATGAATTTTACCTAGAGTGATCTGGAGGTTCGTGAGGGAATTAACATTCGTATTCTAAGATCCGGCAAAAGGAAATAAGCTCTAACACAATTTCAAGAATTTTTTTGTCTACATCACAACTACCTAGCAAGTGATGTTCTGTTATGACTATCAACATAAATGCAAAGTATATTTCGAATTGATCCATAATCTGATATGGTTCCCATAGAAAGAAAACGTTCATTGTGAGTTAAGCAATTCAAATCCGATTTGGCTATATTGAAATAATGCAATACCAAATTTGGAGCTTGGAGTTATTTTCAAAGCGGTAAGTTATATTTGAAACTCTGAGATTTTTAGCCAGTCGCATTGATTTTTTACCTTCGAAAACAATCTCAACGTTGGTTGGTAAAAATGTAAGAAAGCATCTGCCTACTTATGTTTAGGCACCTGTTTATAACAGTGATGGGCAAACTCACAAATGTGCATAATCACCTTTATTCCCGTTGTCGAAGGCGAAAATCGACAGCAGTCGTAGTCTAAGGCGAATGTCACATTTTGTGGTATTCTGTAACTTATTCGCCTTCTCTAGTTTGATAATAGAAAATATTGTGATAAATAAAACAAGTAAAAAGGCTTAAGTTCGGCCCGGCCGAACTTTGGATACCCACCACCTCGGGTATATATGTAAACCCTCTTTCGTCACAATCCGGTTAAAATTGGGGTAATTTATGCACCCAAATACGGCACGGACATTGAGTGGTCTAATAAATATTGAATGCTGTTGAATTTTGTATATCAAATTTCAAAAAAATCGGGTAATAAATAAAGCTTTTATGCGCTTCAGACCCTTTATCGGCAGATCGGTCTATATGACAGTTATATCTAAATACATTCCGATCGTTACCGTATTTGGGTCGGATTGCCTAAAACTACTGTTTCAAATTTCAGCGAAATCGGATAAAAAATAAAGCTTTTATTTGCTTCAGACCCTTTATTGGGAGATTGGTCTATACGACAGCTATATCTAAATATAGTCCGACCCGAGACCTAAAACTAACCACTGTTTCAAATTTCAGCGAAATCGGGTAATAAATAAAGCTTTTATGGGCTTACGTTATTGTGTATGTACCGGAGAACTGCGTGAGACCCAAAATTTGTCTCTCAAAAGCACTTTGGCCAAAGCAATTGTCTGTATCGCATGCCACATAAAAATGAAGTTAGCTAGATACACACGCGAATATACAATTGAGAGAGAGCGCGCACGTTTTAGTAATCCTTCGGTAGATGTGATTTTCAATTTGGTCAACGGACAATGTGTGTTGTTTGCAAATGAGCGGCATAGATACTGTGTTGCTTTTTTGCACTTGCTTTTATTTTTGGGCACGGGATAGCTGTGAGCAACACACAAGCTGGAACTTTGAGGTCCGATCTGTATACTGTTTAATGTTATCACGAGAAGCTTAGCTGCGAGCTACCGGGCGGGTCCAAAGGTTGCGTGTATTGGAATGTTCCATACGATCATGCAATTGCAGTCGTGGACAATTAGCGGTATCGAGCGGAGAGTCACAGTGAAAGGCTTCAGACGCTTTATCGGGAGGTCGGTCTATATTGCAGCTATATCCAAATATTGTCTGATCTAAACCATATTCACGTCAGATGTCGGGAGGCTCAGAGTAACTCACTGTTACAAATTTCAGCGAAATCGGGTAATATGGTAATGGGCTTCAGACCCTTTATCGGCAGATCGGTATATATGGCAGCTATATCTAAATATAGTCCGACCTGAACCATATTTGGGCCCTATGTTTTGAGGCCTAAAGCTATTAGCTGATTCAAATTTCAGCGAAATCGGTTAAAAAATAAAGATTTTATCGGCTTCAGACCTTTTATCGGCAGATCGGTCTATATGGCAGCTATATCTAAATATAGTCCGATCTGAACCATATTTTGGTCAGATGTCGGAAAGCCTTAAACTACTCACTGTTTCAAATTTCAACGAAATTGGCATAAAGCATTTAGGCATTAGACCCTTTATCGTCAGATCGGTCTATATAGCAGCTATATCCAAATATGGTCCGATTTGGACCGTTCATGAACTTAACTAGCGTGCATCGAATAGACGTATTTGTCCCAAATTTCAGCTCAATATCTCTATTTTTGAAGGCTGTAGAGTGATTACAACAGACGGATAAACAGGCGGATAGACGGAGGGACAGGCGGATAGACACACGGACATCATTAAATCGTCTTAGAATTTTACGACGATCCGAAATATACATACTTTGTAGGATGGGAAATTGATATTTCTATGTGCTGCAAACGGAATGACTAAATGAATATACCCCCAATCCACGGTCGTGGGTATAAAAACTACTCAACTAAGTGGCTAGCTGTTGTTCTCTAGCATGTACACAATAATATAGTACAATAGTGTGTGTTTGCCCATCGTTGGTTTGTTTAGAAAAATATTTAAGAAAAACCCAAATATTGATTACTTTTGTCAACGTTTTTAGGAACTTGTTTAGCGGATTCTCATCAGAGCAGATGCAGTTAACATACTTGCGAATGTCAGAAAAATTATGAAACGAGATGTGAGTTTGGCTGTGGATTCATAGTTTTCTCTTGCTAATGAGATGCTACCTACGATCCGTATTAATGTCGAATATTTTAACATCAATCTTCTCTGTGACCACGCCACAACCGAAGGCAAAGCGGAGCTTCTAAAGAGAACATATGACGGATTTCCCCATCAAAACATTCAAAAATTTTCGGATAAGTTTGAAGGGAAAATGAAAAAGTAAAATATCTTTTCTGCGTCGAAATTCGTCGCTGGGAAACAAAATTTATTTGAGATTGGCGGTAGATATCCAGTGCATTGAACATATCGATCATTGTTGTGAAGCGTAACTGAATAAAATAAAAAGCTTACAATCTGACACAATCTGGGAGTTTTATATAAGTAATTTGCTACACAGTACAGTACTGGTTATAAGAAGCCCCCATAAAGGATGCTACGATGAGAGTGCCGAGGTGCAAACAGAATAAGTATGCAGCACACGGGGAAAATTTGCAGTGAGAAACGTGTACTCCGTAGGAACATGAATGAACGCAACCAATCGACCAGCTAGTTGTTGCTGCTGTAGCAGTGTGTTGTACACAGAGGCAGCAGCCCTTGCCGACGAAGAACTCCATCGGGTCAATCCGCTTCCCTTCTCCGAATCTCATTAGTTCAAGCCGGAATAGCGATCATCCTGAACATGGTTTTGTGCATTGTGTAGGGATTCACCCATCATGCACTCAGAACATGTGGAAGGCCAGAGAGGTACCGATATGTCTATTCCGTCGGTTTCCTCCTGCTGATCTTGCATTCGCCCTGACATAAGAGCATTGGTTGTGGGAGAGAACCGCATAATCAAGGAAGATTTCAACGCTCACCACGCACTCAGAACATGCGGAAGGCTAGAGAGGTATCGATCCAGTTGTTTTATGAAAAACAGTTTAATTCAAATAAATAACAAAGGAGAGTGGAGGCTGTTCTTACTGTCCTGCAATTTTTTACTGGAAAAGTACGCGAAGAGACCTATTATTCATCACCTGAACATTTTATTACACCAGGGGGCTTGATATACAGGTCGATGGACAAACGATGAGGCACCAAACCCAAGGTTCCACTGTGAACGTTTATCTAAACAGTTTCTCCTGGGCTGCCATCGAGGGAACCACTCGAACGGCCGACTTACCGGATTGGCCCCTCCCAGAAACTAGAAAAAGAACATCTGAATGTTTAAGAACGCAGTCCGCTAACACCTCACCGTTCGCTCACTGCCTTATGCATAGCGAGTCTACAGGATATCCACTAAGATGCAGTAACTAGTGCGACCTTATCATGCCGACTGAAAATAGCCCTTGGTGGGCGCCCAGAGGCACTATGGCCTGGTCTAGTTGAAGCAGCCAGATTTTTGGTGAGGAACCATTGCCAAGTCAGGATGATTTTAAAGAGAAGTGTGAACAAGGAAGACAGCAGAAAAATCAAAATACTTGCAACGTGTGGCTACAACAGCAACTCAATAATAAGGCAGCAATAACCTATGGGCTGCCAACTGAGCTATTCAAGGCCGAAGTCAGAACGAAAGGCAAGCTTTTGGCTTAAAACTTCCGTAAACTGTGATCAGTGCACAAGAAGCAATATGTTCAAAGCAATAAGTCTCCTACTCATGGCATTTTATTATATGAAGCAGATGCTTGGGTACCGTCTGTATAAACGCAATTTATCAGTGTCGTATTAATTGCGATTGTATCACATCAAACAACATCTTGGTTGCCTGAGCCAAGTTGTGACAGCGGAAAAAGGTGCTGCAGCGAGAAAGTCTTGTTAACACACCAGTTAAAGGTTCAAGAAATCGATCAAGTGGAGAAAAACATATCGAAAGATCTGCAAAAGATAAAAAAGTACGCCTTCCCAAGATAAATCGATACAGGTAAGTGCAGTTGCCCAACAACAAAAAATCGATTTCACTTTCTGCCAAAAGCAGTGTTTTGTGCAACTCTGATTTTGAGTATGTTACTAATTCGCGCCATTTTTCGTTGTGTGTACACAACAAAACGTTATGAAAACTCGTTGACAGATAGTGCACTTTGAGAAAAAAATTGTGCTCAGCTGTTTGCTGTTTGTTATCCTTTCGTTATATTATGGGTCTTTCCCCAGTGATTGGGTCTATGCACGAACATGCATTGGTGCATGAGGGTCGCTATCCCTCATTCATCCATAATCCTATACCAAAGAGTTCCCCCATCATCCTAAGCCCAAGAGTTCACTTATAATCTTATAGCTCCTCCTCGTAATAAGTCAAAAGGAGCTCGACCTTCTCCATATCTTCTTCACCACGCCTCTCTTTGGATGACAAAAGTCTGATTTTGCTATGTCCAAACGGGAATCTTATCAGCACTCCGAGGTCATGCTTCATCAGTCTCAGGATAAAAGATGTCCTATTCCACAGTATACGCGGCAGCAGATTTTCGGTCACCCTGTATACAACGCCTCATTCGCGCGGTCGCCGTAAAAAATGTACTACACTATACTGTTAAGCTGTACATTTTCACCGATTCAGTACCACGGTCGTAGGTCATCAGCGACCCATTCCCGGCTAGCTCGTTTCCTAAATAGTCTCGCCATCATATGGACTGATGCCATAGCCTTCAACGCCGCCTTACTGTCCATGTATATGATGCAGACCATTGTGACGCGGGGGTTAGCATATCCGACTTTGGAATACCTGGATTTGAACTCAAATTCTGGCATGATCATCAGAAAAATTTTCATTGGTTGTTTTCCTCCTTACTAATGATGGCTTCCTGCCTGCCATCTTAAATCGTCTCCATCCATCAAAAGGAGGCCCCTTATCATTGAGCTTAAACTTTTATGGGACTACACTTATTGATATGAGATAAGTTTCTTCTGTTCCTCAATGGAATGTTCATGGGCAAAATTTGCAATTTGCTTCTTATGACAACGGTGACGAATGACTTTGTTATCATGGTGGGTTGCTACTTACTCTACCTTTACGAACCTCGTCTCGTTCAGGGGCATTGAAAAAGCTGCAGCCCTTGTCGATGAAGGACTCTATCGGGTCAATCCGATACGTACAACCGGCTGCCATGGAATTACACGGCAAATATGTGTGGTGATGGCATGCAAAACAGTTGTGCTATGCAGTCTTCGAAATCCATGCTGATGCTCGAAAATTCTCCGACGAGGCTCGGGAGAAGTAGTCCTTCAGGCGTCTTGGCTACTGGAGAAGGGAGATCGGTCTGTACGACTAACCCTAACTCGGGTAATTTGCAGTCTTCAGTAGCGGGATCACTCTGCCCATCTTCTAAACATCGGGTACTATAAGAGTGTTCAAAGAAAGGTTGAGTACAGTTGTAAGGTACTCGACTCCAGATTAATCCAGATTCTTCAACATCAGTGTAGAGACTGGTAAATTATGATGGCTGTCCATCGCTCGGCCTCCTAGCCCTGTCCATCTCCGGATGCACTATAAATTGAGGTTTAAAAAACCTGACGCATATCTTCCGATCAGTCACAGTTACGTCACCAAAAGTGTCCTGTCATGCCGTCTACCTGGGTTCGAGAGTCACTTAACAGTAGACCACAGCTTGACAATTTTAATTCCATTGTGATGCCACAGTAGCGACGGACCAAGGCTTCTGGCGGGAATCGAACCCACGACCCCTGCACTGGTAATTCAAGCATGCTACCAACTCGGCTACCGGGCGCCCAAACGGGGGTGTGTAGGCGTTGCATAGCTCTATCTCGGCAGTACCGGATTTTACTGCATGAAGGGGTCACTAGCGCCAGGCGCAGTTGAGATGCGTCTATACTGCAGGCAATGGTATATCACGAATGCCAATTCCCCACCTCCACTCCTTAAGCGATCATTACGTAGCACATTGTATCCTTGACAACTGTACAGGCTGCAGGTGTTGGTCAGCTTTGCTGTTGTTGTTGTTGTACCCACATGTTTATGTGGAGGTGGTGATCCTTGTTAAGCTCCTGTAGGTGAGCAAGCTCGTTCCGGTCGAAAGGAACGATCGTCGCAAGAACAGGGAGGCCATTGATTGTTTAAAGGCGCCAATAACTCGCCTTGACATATCGAGCATCATATAGAGCTGGCAAACTATCGATAATCGCCACAATCGATATTTTCGATAGTTTTAATAATAAATATCGATAGTATCGATACTATCGTTAATTTCCCGCCACATATATTTTAAACGAAAATGAGAAGTAAAGCGCCCCCTATAGGCGCAATGTATATTAAAGTATACATTCAGTAACGGATTGGTTATTATACCCACCCCCGAAGGATGGGGGTATATTGATTTTGTCATTCCGTTTGCAACACATCGAAATATCCCTTCCGACCTTATAAAGTATATATATTCTTGATCAGCGTAAAAATCTAAGACGATCTAGCCATGTCCGTCTGTCTGTCCGTCCGTCTGTCCGTCCGTCTGTCCGTCCGTCTGTCCGTCCGTCCATCCATCTGTCTGTCCGTCCGTCCATCCATCTGTCTGTCCGTCCGTCCATCCATCTGTCTGTCCGTCCATCCGTCCGTCCGTCTGTCCGTCCGTCTGTCTGTCCGTCCGTCTGTCCGTCCGTCTGTCCGTCCGTCTGTCTGTCCGTCCGTCTGTCTGTCCGTCCGTCTGTCTGTCCGTCTGTCTGTCCGTCCGTCTGTCTGTCCGTCTGTCCTTCCGTCTGTCCGTCCGTCTGTCCGTCCGTCTGTCTGTCCGTCCGTACGTCCGTCTGTCTGTCTGTCCGTCCGTCTGTCTGTCCGTCCGTCTGTCTGTCCGTCCGTCCGTCTGTCTGTCCGTCCTTCGGTCTGTCCGTCCGTCTGTCCGTCCGTCCGTCGGTCCGTCCGTCGGTCCGACCTTCGGTCTGTCCTTCCGTCTGTCTCTCCGTCCGTCTCTACGTCCGTCAGTTCGTTCGTCTGTCTGTTGAAATCACGCTACAGTCTTTAAAAATAGAGATATTGAGTTGAAACTTTTTACGGATTCTTTTTTTTGTCCATGAGTAGGTTAAGATCGAAGATGGGCTATATCTTGATATAGCCCCCATATAGACCGATCCGCCAATTTAGGGTCTTAGCCCCATAAAATCTACATTTATTATTCGATTTAGCTGAAAATTGGGATAGTGAATTGTGTCCAGCCACTCGACATCCTTCTTCAATTTGGCCCAGATCGGGCCAGATTTGGATATAGCTGTCATATAGACCGATCTCTCGGTTTTAGGTCTTGGATCCATAAAGGGCGAATTTATTGTTCGATTTCGCTGAAATTTGCAACAGTGAATTGCGCTAGGCTCTTCGGTAACATTCTGCAATTTGGTCCAGATCGGTGCAGTTTTGGATATAGCTGCCATATAGACCGATCTCTCGATTTAAGGTTTTGAGCCCATAAAAGGCACAATTATTGTCCGATTTCGCTGAAATTTGGGACAGTGAGTTGTGTTAGCCTCTTCGTTAGCCCTCTTCAATTTGGCTCAAATCGGTTCAGATTTGGATATAGCTGCCATATAGATCGATCTCTCGATTTAAAGTCTTGGCCCCATAAAAGGCACATTTATAATCCGATTTCGCTGAAATTTGACACAGTGACCTATGTTAGGCTTTTCGACATCCATTTCGTATATGCTTCCGATCGGTCTTTATTTAGATATGGCTACCAAAAAGACCAATATTTTGCATTACAAAATTGAACAATGTGACTTATACATCTTAGACCAGTCAATATCCGTGTCGAGTTTGGCTCAAATCGGACCATATTTCCATAAAGCTGCTGTGTGGGCATAAATTATGCAATTTTCACCGGATTATGACGAAAAGTGGTTAACATATATACCCGAGGTGGTGGGTATCCAAAGTTCGGACCGGCCAAACTTAACGCCTTGTTACTTGTTTTTGTTTAGCTTTGCAAAAAATACATCTTTTGTGATAGTATCCATCGGAAAAATATCGATCGATAGTCAGCCAAGAAATTAAATATCGATAGTGCCATCGATATTTTGCCAGCTCTAGCCTCATAGGCACTCAGTATTTGTGCAAGGTGCAGCCCGGCCTCTCACTGAGACTCTCCGCTCGATACCGCTGATTGTCCGCGACTGCTGTTGCAGCTACTCCGTATGGGGCATTCCACTATCCGCAACATGTGGACGCGCCCGGTAGCTCGCAGCTAAACTTTACGTTACAGCAATGAACACGGCCTGTGTAGTGCTCTCACAGCTATCCCGTGCCGGGGGTCAGCTTTGTCTCCTGGATCGCTGCAACTAATATGTCTTTCCGACTCAAAACCAACCATCTCGTTGATTTTTCCTCGCAGACCATTGTTGATCCGGCAGGGTTGCCATTCATTGTTGTGGATGGCATCCCTGCCGGACCACAGCTGCATACCAGTGAAGGGTCGAAAAGTTTCCATTAAAAGTGTAAAGTTTTCGCTCCAGTTTGAGAGACTAATTGGCCATTAGTCACTGGTCAGGTAATGCCGAAGGTAGGAAAACCGAGTCATTACCTGACCCGGCAGGGATGCCATCCATTGTTCTGGCAACCCTTTCCGATGAAGGATCGGTTCAATTCGGTACGTACAACCAGCTGCCATGGGATTAGCTCTAATAAAAGTAAAATAGATATGTATATAAGTCTTTCTGACATATTTAAAGTTGCATAATAATGATTTATTTGTATATGAAACAAATATTGGGTTGCCCAAAAAGTAATTGCGGATTTTTTAAAAGAAAGTAAATGCATTTTCAATAAAACTTAGAATGAACTTTAATCAATATACTTTTTTTACACTTTTTTTCAAAGGAAACTAAAAGTAACAGCTGATAACTGACAGAAGAAAGAATGCAATTTCAGAGTCACAAGCTGTGAAAAAATTTGTCAACGCCGACTATATGAAAAATCCGCAATTACTTTTAGGGCAATCCAATAGTTTGTGTAAAGGTAAGAATAACAATAGAAAAAAACCTTCGTTTGTGTGTATGTATACATGTTGGGAATGACTAAGTTCGTTATTAAATATATTCTAGAAAAATTACAAACTAAAAATACTTTTACGTTCAGTACTTTGTTGCTTTGTGGTATAAAAGAAAGTGCATATGTTTATATTTATGGAATACTCTTCTCGACTATTTGGCTTTGCTTGATCTTCTAAAGATGGAAAAGAAACTCGATTTTCTATTCTGCGAGGAATGTTCGTTTGGCGATGCTTGATTGTTGTTGTCATTCGACCGGTCTTTGGATGTATTGAGTCTTCCATTCTCTTTGAAACCTCCCAAGGGTGGAACCTGGCTTTTATATTGACCCATTACATTACCCGGAGGATTGTAATTACAAACGACAAATGTCATATTGTCACTGAAAAACAAATAAGACAACAAAGAAAATTGGGGCAAAATATTGAGTGAAAAGTATTGGCTTTCTTACACTTTGGCTTTTCCCACACCCAATTCTGTGGTGTCCAACCACACAACTTGGGTAAAATGTCCTGTGGCCATACTAAAGCTGGGTTTACTGTATTTATACAGACTGATCTCATTATACCATGCCTTGACCGCATCTTCGGCTGTGGGATCTCTATTTGTAAGCTGATAGAGATTCTCCCCGTAATCATTATGAGGACGATGATGCATGGTACGAATTTTGGCCAAGTGCTTAAAAGTTTAATGGGTGATAGTTAAGATTTTTAAGAAATTTTCTAAAGTCTTTGTCTTACCTTAGCCCAATCGGTGGCCAAAGAGCATAGATCCTTATTCAGTGTCAATGGGGCACAGCCATGTAAAGCTCGACGTTTGTTGTGTGCTTCTAGACATTCCATTTCGAAGGCTGACCATTTCCCCTTTTTGCTACCCATCTTTATAAACGATGCCGAAGTACTGGGTTTGGGGTCATCCTGGACACTTTCCTTTTTGGCTTTACCTACTACAGTCAAAGGCTGACTTTTAGGTTTTCTACCCTTGGGGCGTTGAACATTTTCTTCATAGTGGCCCAAAACATTGCCAGGGGGATCATAGTTGCAGACAACCCAAGTGCAATCGTTTCTGCGGAAGAGAATTAAAATAAAAACAAGTAAGAGCGAGCTAAGTTCCGAGTTCCGGGCCGAATCTTATATACCCTCCACCATGGATCGCATTTGTCGAGTTCTTTGCGCAGTATCTTCTTTTAGGCAAAACAGTGATTAATTGATAAGAATTGTTATGCTATTGGGGCTATATCAAATTATAGCCTGAGATATCTCTATGAAACATAGGGCCTTGATCTCGCTAACTCCTCAGCTTTAACCATTCCAAGTTTCAAAGAAATATCTCTACCTGTTCTCACACGGCATATTTTTACAAGTTTTTTTTTTTTTTAATTTCTCCCACTGTGCAACGCCCCTTTCGTGTCGTCCTTGTATCCAGCGTCTTCCTTAGAAAAAAGCTCGCACAGGGGAGGGTTCAATGATTCAGTTGCATGATTAGCACTCCTAGTCCAAGTTCATACTTCTATGAGGTAGGGATAAGTATGTACTATTCCTTGAATAACTTGTTCACAGCGCCTCGGTCGTTCTGCAACCTTCAGCATCAGCCTGCGCGCCCTTCGCTCGGCCCTTGAATAAAGCGTCTTTCCTACCATAAAACTCGCACCGGGGAGGGTTCAATAGAATGATTAGCACTAATAAGCGAAGAACTGCCGGCCAGATCTTCAATTGCCTTATTCCTTGCTTTCCGGGAACCTGCTAAGTCTTATATATTTCCCCAAAGTTCGAAGATGCTCTTAGCAGTCTAGAATCAACATAGCCCCATTCAAGAGAGTTCAGCACTGCCCGAATTTCTATCGTAATAGTCCGAGCGGGCAGTCGTTGCTACATGGAAATCGTCTCCAGGGTCTTCAGGACCGCGAATATTTCCAACTGGAAGACGTTGCTCACGCTCTATAAAAATCCCTTAATATTAGATGAAGATTTCTGACACAGTGCCCCCCCCCCCCCATCTCGACCAATCCGTGTATACAGAAGGTTAGGGGAAAGTTCGAATTCCTCTAGCCCAGACCACTCTTTTAGAGAAAACAAACTCTAAACCGTCATCTAGGATGCTATGTACTCCGTAACGCTGCGTATATTTTGCCGCCACGCCACATCACCAGCTCTCAACATAACAGCGCCCAAAGTTTGAGGAAGCTTCCAGCTTCCTGACTCCCTTAGTCTCGGCATTTTTCGTTGCCGCAAACCCTAAATACAAGGAAAAAACCAATATATCGAAGGCGTTCCTCTTAGATCAGCACAGTCGCGATACCCTGAACCTGCCCTATCATCCCGCGGAGGGCATAGAATCGGTCGAGTAACTGCCACAAAAAACAGCCAATGAATTGGATGTAGATATGTGTCTCGACCTTATATGGCCCAAAGCTAGAGCTTTGGGCCACGTATTTCGCTATTGCCCGGACTGAGAATACCTTCACCTGAAAGACGCTTCTCAGGTCTAGAAGGGTATATGAATCCCGAAATTCTAGGAACTCTGTGAAGACTTCTCACCAGTGCCCAACATAACAGCGGCCAAAGTTTGAGCAACACCTGGTTCTTGACTCCCTCAGTCTAAGGGTATTCTTTGTTGCAGAACACCCAACAAATAAGGGCAACAGCAATATATCGGGGGCGCTCCTTCTAGATCAGCACAGTTGCGATACCCTGTACCTGCCCGATCGTTCTGCGGAGGGCACAGATTCCTCTAGCCTAGACCACTCTCTTAGGGAAAGCGACGTCTAACCCTTCAACTAGAATTTTATATAGTCCGCAACGCCGCTTATACCTTGCCGTCACGCCACATCACCAGCTCTCAACATTACAGCGGCCAAAGTTTGAGGAACGCCAGGTTTCTGACTCCCTCAGTCGAAGAATATTCTTTGTTGCAGTACACCCAACATATAAGGTCAAAATCAATATATCGGCGGCGCACCTCCTAGATCAGCACAGTTGCGATACCCTGTACCTGCCCGGACATAGAATAGGCCGAACAACTGCCCTAAAAAACATGCAGTGAACCGGATGTGGACATGTGTCTCGACCTCGTATGGCCCGAGCCGGAGCCTTCAGTCCCCTTTTGAGCCTATCCTAGAAGTTCCTTCTCCAGTTTAGTTTTCGTCCAGAATCACGCTCACATACTTGGCTTCCGGAGCGAGCATCAGCGGCATTTTGCGAAAGGCACAGATTCCGCCGATTAACCCCGATTAAGTTGTAACTGGATAAGAGCATACTGAGTCTTTTGAGCCCATCCTCGAAGTTCCGTCTTCAGTTTAGTTTCTCGTCCAGAACCATACCCATACACTTGGTCTCCCAAGAGAGCGATAGTAGTTCCCCATCCAGGACAGGTCCCCTGAAATCACTAGCGTCCGCCTTCTGGTGAGCGGTTCCAGCTTAGTCTTACTTGAGTTTGCGCCAAGTGCAATGGACTTTGTCAATTCAGACATCTTCCACAATGCACCCTTAAAAGTAGAGAGAAAACGATGACGTCATCACTCGGATAGGCGAAAGCCTTTCTTCTTTAAAAGGCCTGAAAATCGAATGTTCTACCACTGCTAAATTTCCCATGAACATTCCACTAAGGAACAGGGGATACTTCTCTCATATCAATGAGTGCAGTCCGATTAAAGTTTAAGCTGAATGAACCGGGGCCTCCGTCTTTTAACCCGAGTCCGAACGTCATTCCGTATAGCGACACCACTTGGTAGAGAAGATTAAACATGGCAGGATATCTCACATATGTAGCCAGCCTTAGCAAGGGGATAACCACAGCTGAAAAATTTTCTGATGTTCGGCGTCATAGGCGGAGATTCTAACCTTTGCGCCACGTTGGGCTACCATGAGAATGTTGATATTCACTAAATCAGACAAGTTCTCAAAGAAATGATAACCTAAAGTGATACTCCTTCTACTTGCTAGTGGGGGGCTAAGAACTAGCAGATGTTGTATAGTCTCCGCTTTCTCGACGTCCCACAGTGGGAGAAAATCGAAAAAAACAATACTAAAAAATGTGCCGTGTGAGAACGGGTAGAGATATCTCATTTGAAATGGTAAGATCTGAGGTGTTAGCGAGATCATTTGCAAAATTTCAAGGACCTAGGATATCCGGGCGCCTTTTGGCAGGCCCCTAAAGTTGGTCACCTAGGTATTTAGAAAAATTATTCAGCCCGCCGAATCTTCATTTGTGCTAAGTGTTTTGCTAAAATATGGGAGCTATAACAGAACACTTTGTTCAAAAATTCAGCCAAATCGGACAAAATTTGCGGCTTGGAGGGGCTCAAGAAGTCAAATCGGGAAATCGGTTTACATGGGAGCTTTATCAGGTTATAGACCGATTTAGATTGTACTTGGTACAGCTGTTGAAAGTCATAACAGACCATCACATGTAAAATTTCAGCCAAATCGGATGAAAATTGAAGCTTCCAGGGGCTCAAGAAGTCAAATCGGGAGATCGGTTTATATGGGTGCTATATCAAGTTATAGATCGATTTAAACCGTACTTGGCACTGTTGTTGGAAGTTATAACAGAGCGCTATGTGCAAAATTTCAACCAAATCGAAAATCAAATCGGGGGAACGGTTTATATGGGAGCTATATCAGATTCTTGACCGATTTCGGTCGTATTTGGCGCAGTTATTAGAAGTCACTACAGAATACTTTGTGCAAAATTTCAGCCAAATCGGACAAAAATAGTGGCTTCCATTGCCTCAAGAAGTCAAATCGGGAGATCGGTTTTTATGGGGGTTATATCCAAATCTGAACCGGTATGGCCTTTTTGTAATCCCCAACGACCTACATCAATATAAAGTATTTGTGGAAAATTTCAAGCGGCAAGCCTTACGCGTTCGACTATTGTGATTTCGACAGACGGACGGACGGACGAACGGACATGTCTAGGTCGAATTAGAAAGTCGAGACGATCAGCAATATATATACTTTATGGGGTTCTAGATCAATATTTCGAGGAGTTTAAAACGGAATGACTAGATTAGTATACATATCCCCATCCTATGGTGGTGGGTTAAAAACATTCTACCACTTCTTTAGTCCAAGGATCTCCCCTTGGTACACACTACAGTGGTTGGGAAACCTTCTCAATATTACCAGTGTTATTACTTCAGAGTATACTCCAATGCCCACCTGGCCGTCTATTCTGGAATCATCCGTATAGAAGCCTACGTACCTTATATTACCGCGGACATTGTGGTTCTAATCGGTTCTATCAGGAGTAGTAGTGCAGTAATTGTTATCAAATAGCGGTTCAAGCAATTTGTAATCCGCACGGACTGGAACATTGGGCAAGGACAACTCAAGGACAACTCAGTTTCCGTAGCCGTAGCAGTGGTCACAGCTATCTGTCTCGCCACTATGTCCAGAGGCATTAGGTGTATCATTAAATTCAGTGCATAAGATGATGTCCTCTTTAATGCGACATTGATGCACAAGAAGCCTATCATCGGGGCTGGCTAAATTGTAAACAATAGGTAGATTTTTAGAGCGCCGTCCACCAGAGCACAACACCATATAGCAGTATTCAGCCAATGCATGACACGAGGTTCAAAAATCCCAACTTTTGTCAATAGCTATACACCTGCAAGAGTTTTGGATTTGAAGTTAAATTTTCTGTTCACACAAAACACACAGGCATTTGGCGCAATCAGCTAAGAGTTAGGTGCTTTCTACTTCCTGCTAAAAAGAATAACTTCCGTCTTACACGGATTAACGCCTAGCTTTTCTCTAAAGAAGTTTGTGTACCTTTTTTTACTAGGGTGTGAAAAGGATACAGTAGTAACCCGACTGAAAAATAATAATGCAGCAGGAACCGAAGGGCTGCCACCTAAGTTTTTTTTTGACCAATATGCTGTTTAAGCATAGAAATGTTTGTAAGAGATGCTAAGCGAAAATATCTGGTAAACTTGACACCAAACAATACAAGTAATTGGCTTATTCCAACGTAATCTTTAGAGTAGGCTAATCATGTCATTGTTGAAATTCAAATTAATCTATCAAACTTGTTGGGTATGTTAGAAAGCACTAAAAATAATTGAGATTTAACTTACTTCTGAGCAACACCTACACCGATTTGTGAACTTTGCTGCCATACCACTTGCGTAAAGTGACCAGTTTGAGCGGAGAATCCAGGTTTTTTATAATCATAATTTTCCATTTCATCGTACCATGACTGAACAGCATCTTCCACATTATAGCTTGATCCTGTGCCAAGGGCAAGATTTTCTCCGTACTTATTCTTTTTGCGATGCTTTAGTTTATTCTTTTTGGCCAAGTGCTGAAATAATAGAAACAATTTGTTTTTAATAGTATTTTAAGTCTTATTATAAAAAAATTTGCTAAAATAGAAGAATGGCATCGTGTTTAAGAAGTAAAATCGGAAGATCAGTTTTAGGCAATTGGATAAAAAATTGTTTCCTATAGGGCTCAAGATATCAAATAGGCTTATATGAGATCTATATCTAAACAAAAACCGATATGGCCAATTCCCAACCCAACCCACCCACATGATTACAAAGTATTTGCGCAAAACTATGAGCGGCTAGTTAAACACTCCGAACAATAATGTTGTTAAGCGAATTTTCAATTTTTTAACTTTACCCTCATTGCGTACTTCATCAATCAATTATATTTTTTTTATTTTTGAAAAACTCAATGCATGTGTAGATTTTTTATTGCTCATGCTAAAGACAATATTAATGGATGTTTGATCCATATTTGGGTAGTTTAACTATACAATTCTATTGTTTATTGTATCAGACGAAGAATACCAATTATTGATTTCCATTGATAATTTTATCGTGATATTTAAAAGTTCGAAATATTGTCATTTATGTAGGGGTTAGCCTTAAGTCAACGCTTTTGAATTAAAAGTTCGAAATATTGTCATTTATGTAGGGGTTAGCCTTAAATCAACACTTTTGATACGTGTGCCTATTTTAAATTACAAATTTTGTTTACACCATATCATCAATTATACCCATAGCTGATGCCAAATTACCTTAGGCAAATGAATTCATGAGTAATGCAAATTCTTGAAAGCAAATTTTTCAAATAATGGCCTAAGTTGACTTAAACATAAACAAGTAAAAGCGTGCTAAGCTCGGCCGGGTCGAATCTTCTATACCCTTCACCATGGATAGGAATGGTCAAGTTCTTTGCCCGGTATCTCTTTATAGGCAAACAAAGGATAATGGATACATATTGCCTTCTATAGACGCTCAAGAAATAGGATCGGAAGATCGGTTTGTATGGGAGCTATATCTGGTTTCAGACCAATTAGGACTATACTTGCTTCAACTGTTCTATGTCATAGAAAACGTCATAGTACTACTTCAAATTTCAGCCAAATCGGATAATAATTGCACCCTCCAGAGACTCAAGATGTGAAATTGGGAGCCCATGAACAGGGAAGGGCAGGAACAAGCGCAAACTTCTCTCATATCAATGAGTGCAGGCCGATTCAAGTTTATGCTCAATGATAAGGGGCCTCCTTTTTATAGCCGAGTCCTAACGGCGTGCCACAGTGCGACACAGTGCATAGTACCTCACAAATATTGCCAGCATTAGGAGGGGAAAACCACCACTGAAATTTTTTTTCTGATGGTCTCGCCAGGATTCAAACCCATGCGTTCAGCGTCATAGGCGGTTTATATGGCAGCTGTGTGAAAACATGGACCGATTTGGATGATTCTTTCGACTCTGTACGAGCTGCGGATGATTCTTCAGACTTCGGATCCGAATTCGTAACGAAATCTTAAGAAAGTTATATGGAGTGGTTGATATGATTTCAGAACGAAACGTTGAAATTTCGGAGAGAAATCGGAACGAAATCGTTCCGGTTTCGAAACGAAATCTGAAGAAAAACCTTGGGAAATTCGGAAAAGGAAATTTCTTGCCGAAACTTCGTAAAGAATTCTGAACGAAGTTTCGAACATAGAATAACGTTGTATGCAATTATGATTTCCCCCTAATTCTGTACCAATTTTAAGGATTTCCAATTATTCGAGAATTAAAATGAAAACAAGTAAAAAGGCATTAAGTTTGGCCGGGCCGAATTTTGGATACCCACCACCTCGGGTATATATGTAAATCCCATTTCGTCACAATCGGATGAAAATTGGATAACTTAAATTCGGCACGGACATTGAGTGGTCTAATATATATGTCACTACTAAATTTTGTAGAACAAAATATTGGTCTTTTTGGCAGATATATCCAACTATAAACCGATCTGATCCATATTTAGGTCGAATATCGTGAGGCTCTGAAAAACTCACAGTTTAAAATATCTGCGAAATCGGATAATAAATAAAGCTTTTATAGGCTTCAGTCCTCTTATCGGCAGATCGGTCTATATGGCAGCTACAATATATCTAAATATAGATACGTGTTCCCTCTGGGACACGCCACAGAGGGGACGTGTGTCGTGCGGTCTAAGGTCGCAATCGGGACACACATCCTGCACGTCAGTGTAAATCCCTGCTCTGTAGGCGTTGAGGCGGCAACATTTGTCGGATCGTAATTTAGCCAGAACTTCAAGATTGGATTGATGGAACCCTAGTATTGCCATCTGGAAGATTATGTTACACGGATGGATCAAAGCTAGAGGACAAAGCTATAGAGTAAGGGAGTGGGCGACTAATGCGCATGCAACATTGTGGAACAGTGAAACGGTCAGTAGGACGCCGAAAATCCTATGGGGGAATCCAGATCGTGAGAAGACGAGGCTATTACTGAAAGAAAGCAAGAAGGAGGTCAGTACAGCTAGTGGTATCATAACGGGACACATAGGACTACGAGCTCACTTATGTAAAATTGGTGCGGAAAGTGATAGCATGTGTAGGGCATGCGGGGAAGATGATGAGACGTTGGAGCATTTCCTTTGTCATTGCCCGGCTTTTGTGTCAAACAGATACCGGCACTTAGGAGGAGACACAATACCAGACATGAACCAACTTAGGGGAGTGGTATTGAAAACAATTAGAGATTTTGTAAGTAGTACGGAATTCATAACTTAAAATTATTCCTTTTAGATGTTACTTTATAGTTTTAAGAGCGCACAACAAGCCGATTACTGGCTTAGGTGTATGTCCATAGTGGCATGGGGCGGACTAATATCTGCACCCTCTTTTCAACCTAACCTACTCGGTTCCTTTCCAGGCTTTAGCGGCGGGAACACACCACCTTCCAGATATCGGATACTATAAAAGTGTTCAAAGACAGGTTGATGAAAGTTGTAAGGTACTCGATTCCAGGTAGATCCAGATTCTTTAGCATCAGTGTAGAGATTCCATTGGGGCCCAACGCCTAGAATGAATTAGTGCCACGTATGACATTCGTAACTTTGTCCACGTTGACTGTTCATCGGCTCGGAGACCAAGGATACTACGAATGGCTCTCCTCCTAGCCTCAGCCACGTTTGAACAACGTGGCGGATCAGTCACGGTTACGTCGCCAAAAGTGACTGAGATCCTGTTATCCCTTCTATAGAGGTTCAAGAGTGCCTTAACAGTAGACCAAAGCTTGTCTAAACCGGTAGATCGGAGACCAAGGATACTACGAATGGCTCTCCTCCTAGCCTCAGCCACGTTTGAACAACGTGGCGGATCAGTCACGGTTACGTCGCCAAAAGTGACTGAGATCCTGTTATCCCTTCTATGGGGGTTCAAGAGTGACTTAACAGTAGACCAAAGCTTGCCTAAACCGGTACCTAAGTTAAATTGCGTCAAGTGTTCCATCCATAAATTCCGCTTATGTTTGTCGGTTACCTTGTTTATTGCCCAATTCAGCTCGCAGATTCTGGGGTTTATGGGGGTGCGTGCAACGAATCCCATCACGCTCGTCTGCGAGTATCGCTGCTTGCGTTAGAAATTGGGCCGAACTTGGAATATTTGACTGGCTGGTATAAATCGAGAGGCTTCTGCGTTAAAGACGTCTCAGAATTTCTTCTCGGCAACTAGCACATTTGAGGTTGGTTCCAGCTCACTGAAGCGGCGATTGATGTATTCTCTGAAAATGTTTATAATGTCCTTGTGTTGCACTTCTTCTCTACCGTAAGTTACTATTGGACTAATCGCTTTTCTTTGGACCCAGTGGACTATCCTCGGTGTCAGGCCCCATTCCGATCCCACGGCCCGCCTATATAGTGTCCCATATCTGTGAGCCCTTGCGGTACGCTCTTCGATGTGAAGTTCCCAATTCAGTTTTATATCCAAGATTACTTTGAAGTGTTGGACTGCATCGGATAACAAAGTCTTTCTGTTGAGAAAACGGGGCTTCTCAAATCGGAATGATTTCGTCTTCTTATTTAAAAATTTGTTTTCAGATTCCTATTTGGAGCCCAAACGTATTCTATCCCCAAGGCCCTTTCGGCCCTTCTGGGCCCTAGTAGTAGTTTTGATTAAGCCTAGTAAGTTCCTTTAGATCTGGCAAATCCAACAATGATCTGATATTTACACTGCACCAGATTCTGAATAAATCCATAAATGAAAGACTGATGCTATGATATATACAAAGGTACTTAAAGTGGTATTTTATCCTTATTTGAAGAAGAATTGACTCCATGTCATTGAGTAATCTTCAAAGTGTAAAAGATTATAAAAGATTATACAAAAATCAGATGTTCATAGAAATAGCATTCGATCTATACAACAAACAAAACATGCAGGTCGCTGTGCGGTCAGCATCGATATATGCTGAATCTAAATGTGCTAAATTAAAAATATAAAAGTTTACTGGGAATTCCCGTTCTAAAAAGTGAGGGGAAATGCCGGCAAATCTGAATGCGTGTAAATTCTCTACACCCAACCCAGCTAATGAATGAATCTAATGATTCAGTCAAGTTAATATTCAAGTTTTCATATTAAATTTCATGCATTGGTTAATTCAGACACCTGCCGCGAGAAAATCAACTTAAAGTGTTGCGCAAATTTAAACAATCGTTTACTTATTGTGTATGCGCTACACAAGCAGCCAATTTAAGTCATTATTGAAGCATTAACTAATAAGTCAAACCAGTATATTGGTGCTATGGGATCACCAAGACTATGTGAGAATTAATTGGTAAGCAGGCCTTCGAGGGGGCCTTTGTTTTCATTTACAAGAAAAGCAACATTGGTTAGGTACTACGTATTTTCCTTATATTCCACACACAGGATTTGAAAATGGGAGGTATAAACAACTTCAGCGTTTAACACTAGGTAAAGGTTGACCCAACCGTAGTATGCGCAATGTTTACTATGCGTCACACCTTAATGACAAGATCCTTTTTATAATTAACAATCGAGTCGAATAATATGGTCACCTTCACCATGGATTTCATGTGACAAATTCTTTGAATGACTTTTTCAAATATATGGAAGACATATCAAGTTATAGACCTATATTGACCCTATTTCATGGCGGTCATGGCGGTTAGAAGTCATACAAGTATACCAAATTGCAAATTTTGCTCATGAACATTCCACTAAGGAACAGGGGCAAACTTCTCACATATCAATGAGTGCAGTCCGATTCATGTTTAAGCTCAACGATAAGGGACCTCCTTTTTATAGCCGAGTCCGAACGGCGTGCTGTGCCATGTAAAACATCATTGGAGAGATGTTTTACATGGCATAGTACCTCACAAATGTTGCAAGCATTAGAAGGGGAAAACCACCGCTGAAAATTTTTTCTGATGGTTTCGCCTGGATTCGAACCCAGGCGTTCAGCGTCATAGGCGGACATGCTATACCACGTTCATAATTTCAGCCAAGCCATAATGTAACTGCGCCCTCTAGAGGCCAAATTCGGGAGATCGATTTATATGGCAGTTTTATCAATGCATGAACCAATTTGCCCCATTTACAATCTCAACAGACCTCCATTAATAAGAAGTATTTGGGCAAAATTGCAAGCGCCTAGCTTTACTCCTTCGAAAGTTAGTGTGCAGACAGACAGACGGACATGGATAAACAGACTTGGAATGTCAAGAGGATCAAGAATATATACACTTTGTTTGATCACAGATTATTATTTCGATAAGTAAACCAGTAAGGAAAGGCAAAAGTCGGGCGTTAATTGCAAATTTTGCCCGTGAACATTTCACTAAGGAACAGGAGCAAACTTCTCACATATCAATGAGTGCTCAATGATAAGGGGCCTCCTTTTTAAAGCCGAGTCCGAACGGCGTGCCACAGTGCGACACCGACAGCATTAGGAGGGGAAAACCACCGCTGAAAATTTTTTCTGATGGTCTGATGGAAGTGAATTCACACAGTTGTTAGAGATCATAACAGAATGCTATGTGCAAAATTTAAGCTAAATCGAATGAAAATTGCGGCTTCCGGGGGCTCAAGAAGTCAAATCGGGAGATAGGTTTATATGGGAGCTATATCCAACTCTGAACCGATATGGGCCATTTGCAATCCCCAACGATCTGCATCAATATTAAGTATCTGTGCAAAATTTCAAGATTGTAGCTTTACGCGTTCGACCGCTATCGTGATTTCGAATCAGAATCCAGAATATATGTAATTTATGGTGTCACAGATCAATTTTCGGCGAAATCGGACAATAAATACGCCTTTTATTAGCCCAAAACCTTTAATCAGCAGATTGGTCTATATGGCAGCTATATCTAAACCCAGACCGATCTGGGCCAAATTGAAGAACAATGTCAAATAGCCTAACACAACTCACTTTCCCAAATTTTGGCAAAATAGAACAATAAATGCGCCTTTTAAGGGCCCAAAACCTTAATTCGAGAGATCGGTCTATATGGCAGCTATATCTAAATTTGTACCGATCGGGCCAAATTGAAGAAAGATGTTGAGTGGCTTAACACAATTCACTGTCCCAAATTTCAGCAAAATCGGATAATAAATGTAGCTTTTATGGGCCTAAATGACCCTAAATCGGCGGATCGGTCTATATGGGGGCTATATCAAGATATAGTCCGATATAGGCCATCTTCGAACTTAACCTGCTTATGGACAAAAAAAGATTCTGTGCAAAGCTTCAGCTCAATATCTCTATTTTCAAAGACTGTAGCGTGATTTCAACAGAAAGACGGACGGACATGGCTAGATCGTCTTAAATTTTTACGACGATCAAGGGTCGGAAATGGATATTTCGATGCGTTGCAAAGTTCATCGCGCACTTTTTCAAATCAGTTTAATCGACTGTCTGAAGCGGCTATTCGGGCTTTTGTGACTAAATTTCGTTGCAAATAAACCACGAACATGCTTACGTAGAGAGCGAACTAAAGAAAATATCGCAGCTGTATTGGCCAGTGTTAATGACGACCATCAATTAGCGATTCGTCCCCGTTCGCAGCAATTCAATAGGGTCTATGTTACTCAACAACGTCGAAAATTTTGCGAAAGGATTTAGGTGTGAAGGCTTTCAAAATACAGCTGGTGCAAGAATTAAAGCCGATCGACCGCAACGCAGATTTTTGGGTGAATGGGCTTTTAGAAAGTTGGACAAAAATCCGCTTTTTTATCAAAAAATTGTGTTAAGCGACGAACCTCACTTTTGACTCAATGCGTACGTAAATTAGCAGAACTGTCGCTTTTGGAGGGAAGACCAGCCAGAAGCATTGCAAGATCTACCAATGCATCCAGAAAAAGTCATAGTTTGGTGCGGTTTATGTGCTGGTGGCATCATTGGACCGTACTTCTGTAAAGATGAAGTCGTAACGTAACTGTGAATGGTGAACGCAACCGTGAGATTTGGATATCATCTTTTTTTTGGCCAAAATTCAAGAGCTTGACTGGCATGACATGTGTTTTCAACAAGACGATTTCACATGCCACACAGCACGCGTAACAATGGAGTTATTGAGAGGCGAGTTCGGTTAACATTGTATTTCACGTTCGAGATCGATCAATTGGCCGCCTAGATAACGCGATTTAACGCCTTTAGAATATTTTGTTGTGGGGCTATGTTAAAGCTCATAATACAGACAAGCTCGCTTCAATTGACGCATTGGAAGGCTACATTGAAGCATTTATTCGTGAGATACCGGCCGAAATGTTGAAGAGACTAAGCGGGTGGACCATTTGAGGCGCAGTCACGGTCAACATTTGCTTGAAATAATCTTCAAACAATGGATTATATAGACCGTACTATCGATTCAAATAAAGATGTTCTGAATTTTATGAGTTTTTTTTTTTTTTGAAAAATGTTCCTCTTAAAAAATCACCCTTTATAATAGAAGATAAGCGCTGCATTGTACAGAGACTGTAACTCAGTTTTGTGCTGTATTGATGTATTTGTTATGAAGTCGCAACATGACTAACCAGATGATAATGGTATATATAAATCTTGCGGAGCAGAAGTAGTTATTTCAAAGTAGATTTTAAAATATAGGGCAGAAATGAGTATTGTTTTATTTGTATTCCCACATCTACCAAAAGGCCTACCTACATGAGGAAGACCTCCTTAGCTTCACTGTTTTATTTTAGATGGTCAGTCATACACCAGCTAAAGAAATAATGATGACACTGAGAGTCGCCACAATTTGAAAACGCACATACTCGCCATTTCGCTATTGGACAAGCAAGCATTCACACGCTCATGTATGAATATTCCTAGAATATAAACAATGAATTTCTAGCCGGAAGACAATTGTTCCAGTTTTGTTGAAGATGAGGGAAAATGGAGAAGAACGATGTAAAGGGAGATGGTTATTTATAAGCAGATTGAATAGAACAATAATGGGAAATCGTCTGGCTTAGTACATAAGGCTGTATAGATAAGCAATAGTGTTTATATATTAAAATTTTGAACACTGAATTTGAGAATTGCGTGGGTGAGATAAAAGAATCTTCAACTATCCAAAGTAGTAGAGTCGAATATATTTCTACTACATATATTTTTGGTCCAATTGTTAATTTTTATGGGAAACTAGCTAAAGCGGTCCCGCTCCGCTCGGTCTTCTTTACAATATATATGCCAGGGTCATAAGCGTAGGTAGGCGGGGGGGGTAACCACCCCCAGAAAAGTTTTAGCTTGCCCCAGAACTTTAACAATGTTGTTGTTTTTGACAAAAATTGCAAATGTAAATGATATTCTAAAAATTTTAGCCCCTCTCCCCCCATCTCATCATCTAGAAAGCTGGTCTGGATTCGCTAGTGACCATGCAGCGAAAGTGGTATATGTAAGCATGTCGCTTTACTAACAGTTTAACCATACATGCCTTTATTTGAATCCCATATGTTCTTTATTATTCTTTGAAATCGCTCGGAGGGTTTTGGGTCATTTTAGAGTATGGATGTTAGATGTACTTCATTCTTTAGAATAAACTTGAGACCCATATTACCATGTGGACTTTGGAATTTCGAAGGCCTCGCATACATTTCGCCTCGAATGTGGATATAAAATTCGTTTTGTACTCACAAATAAGTTTCATTCGGCATATATATGCGGTTTGGGGTGGTCCCCGAAACGCTTGGTCCCACATTTGGATATCGGAGGGGCGGTGTCCCAAACGCTTAGTCCCACATTTGGATATTGGATTTGTATTCTACTCTCAAATACCCTTTATTTGAGCCCCATATTGACGGGGTCAGTAAATAATTCCTGTTTGGGGTAGGGTTGGACGCCAAAAACTTGGTCCTGAAAGTGGGTATAATTTTCTTGCTCTACTCCCAAATACCTTTCTTTTGAGCCCCATATTGCCATAGTGGGTAAATATTTCCAATTTAGGAGTGTTTAGGGGTGTGCGGTGGTCCCCCAAGCACTTGGTCCCACAACTGAATATAAGATACGTTTTAATACCCACCACTATAGGATGGGGGTATACTAATCTAGTCATTCCGTTTGTAACAACTCGAAATATTGATCTAGGACCCCATAAAGTATATATATTCTTGATTGCCATGTCCGTCCGTCCGTCGAAAGCACAAATTAACATGGATAGACGGACATACGGACGGACGGACATAGCTATATCGAATGTGAATCTGAATTGATCGGTATACTTATCAATTGGTCTAGCTCTCTTCCTTTTGGGTGTTACAAACAAATGCACTAAGCTATAATACCCTGTACCACAGTAGTGGTGAAGTGTGGGGGCAGCCCCACCCCCAAAACCTGTTAAATAGTTGTATGTACCAATCAGGACAATATGAGACTCCAATGAAAATTACTTGAGTTTAAAAATCGAATCTGATATCCAATTGTGGGGCCAAGTGTTTGGGGGGCCGGTCCAACCCCAAAACATCCCCAATTGGGACATATTTACCGACCATGCCAATATGGGGCTCAAATGAAAGGTGTTTAAGAGTAGAGCGCGAATCTTATATCTATTTACAAGGCCTAGTCTCTGGCTCTTTTTTTCCTTATAATGTAAAATAAGCCGCAGCGGAGCGAAACCGTTTCATTTACCCACCTTTTTGGTTCCACTCAAAACCGCCTAATAAGTGAAATAAATGAAATAAGGCCCCAATGCAATAAACCCCCAGACGGAAAATGAAATAAGGCCCCAAACTTTTATTTTTTTATTATTTTTACTTTTGGGTTCTTATTTCATTATGAAATAAAGTTTTATTTTTGGGTTTTTATATCATTTTCAGTCTGGGTTTTATTCCATTGGGGATTTATTTCATACCGCCTAATCAGCCAGTCCTGCTAACGTACCTGCCAAACTGTTGGGGTATGGACCACACCCTATTGCTCAATAAATCACCCCAATGATCGAAGAGGACTGGGAGGAATTTCTGCTTCAGCGTATTTCGCCTGCACTTGACTGCATTTTGCGGAAGGAACAGACAGGTTTCCGGCCAGGTTATTCTTATGCAGGCCATATTAACTCCTTGAGTATAAATGTAGAACAGTCTGCAGAACTTAATACACAGCTCTACGAACTATTCATCGATTTTGAGCGTGATTTTCACACAATTTTGCGAGGCTATATGTGGATCTCGATTTTGAATAAGGACACCCCAGAAAAGATTGTGCCGCTAATAAGGGAGCATCATATGAATGCTGATGTTTCAGTGTGTTTCAATGGGAAAGAGAGCCGACCATTCGGCATCGATAAAGGCAGTGAAGCGGAAGTGCATCCTATCGCCAAAGCTTTTTTTATACCCACCACCATAGGATGGGGGTATACTAATCTAGTCAATCCGTTTGTAACACCTCGAAATATTGATCTAGGACCCCATAAATTGTATTTTTTCTCGATCGTCTGACATTCTGAGTAGAACTAACCATGTCCGTCCGTCCGCCTGTCAAAATCATGATAGCGGTCGAACACGAAGAGCTAGCCGCTTGAAATTTTGTATAGATAGTTTATATTGATGTATATATATATATTTTGATATAGCTCCCATATAAACCGATCTCCCGATTTGATTTCTTGAGGCCCTGCAAGCCACAATTTTTGTCCGATTTAGCTGAAATTTTGTATGTGGTGTTCGGTTATGACTTCCAACAATTGTGCCAAGTACGGTCCAAATTGGTCAAGAACCTAAAATAGCTCCCATATAAACCGATCTCCCGATATGATTTCTTGAGGCCTTGCAAGCCGCAATTTTTGTTCGATTTGGCTGAAATTTTGCACATTGTGTTCTATTATGGCTTCCAAAAACTGTGCTAAGTGATGTCCAAATCAGTCAAGAACCTAATATAGCTCCCATATAAACCGATCTCCCGATTTGACTTCTTGAGCCCCTGGAATTCGCAAGTACCGTCCAAATCGGTCTATAACCTGATATAGCTCCAATATAAACCGATATCCCGATTTGAATTCTTGAGCCCTTACAAGCCGCGATTTTTATTCGATTTGGCTGAAATTTTGCATATGTGTTCTGTTATGACTTTTAAAAACTGCGCATAGTACGGTCGAACTCGGTCTATAAACAGAAGGGCTCCCATATTTTAGCAGAATCCATGGTGGTGGGCTCCCAAGATTCGGCCCGGCCAAACTTAGCACGCTTTTACTTGTTAATTCTACTGGACTCTGTCTTAGAAGCAACAAATGCTATGGCTTTCAACGGCATTCGCTGGGGTATAAACGTCTTCCTTGGCGACATTGACTACGCGTATGATATCTGCCTCTTCGCCCATCGCTTTGATCGGATAAAAGCCAAATTGGAATGATGATCTGCAACAGTGCAAATGTAAATTTTCCTATGAACATTCCATTAAGGAATAGGGCAAACTTCTCATATATCAATGAATGCTGTCCGATTGAAGTTTAAGCTGAATGATTAGGGGCCTCCGTTTTATAGTCGAGTTCGATTGGCGTGCAGCAGTGCAAATCCTTTTTGTAGAGAAGTTTATACAAGGCTGCCATACCAGATGGTACAATACCTCACAACTGTCGCAAAGATTAGGAGGGGATAAACACTGCTGAACATTTTTTCTGATGTTCAGGTCAGCATTCAAACCCAGGCTTTCAGTAGATCTGAAAATCAACAAGTCCTAAGTTGAGGATAGGACCGAAAAATAAACCGTACTCATTTTAAACAGCCAAGCCATGTAAGACGTTGACAACTTTTGTTATCATGACAGCAATGTCACAAAGAACGAAGGAACAGAAACAGACACCTGCGAACGTATTAACAAGGCCAGAAGTGCCTTTCTGAAACTCCACAAAGTTTGGAGATGCAGTGGCACCTCATAAAAGACAAAAGTCAGAATCTTCAACTGTAGTGTGAAATCTATTTTAATATATGGCTGCACAACTTGGAGCTTGACTCAGTAGCATAATCCAAGTTCATTACAAATATTTCGAATTTTCTGGCAAAAATGTATTTGAAACGAAAAATTGCAAATGAGAACAAAAACTATCCCTGTCGATTTAGAAATCCGCAAGAGAAAATGGATTTGGTTGGGTTATATCCTACAATGACCGAGCGATGATATAGCGAGAAATGTCCTATACTGGAACCCTCAAGGATACCGAAGAAGGGGACGCCCGAGAAACACATGGATCCGCTGTACGAAAAGAGAGTTGGAAACGAGCCATGCATTGTGGAATCAAGCCAACTCTTTGCCCAACGATAGACTTAGATGATGAGAGCTTGTTGATGCAATGAGAACAAACATTACCCCTGTCGATGTAGAAATCCGGAAGATAAAATAGATTTGGTTTGGTTATGTCCTACAACGAGAGAGAGTTGGGATGAAGCCATGTATTGTAGAATCAAGCCAAATCTTTGACCAACGATAGAGTTAGATGATAAGAGATTGTTGAAGCCCCCTCTTCACTCCTTTTATATATAAAGCTATAAAATACTGCAGTTTTATGGAATTTCCCTTAGCTTGAATGATTAAGTCGAGCAACCAGCAATCAATATCGCTATATTTATCACATAATAATAATAGAGGCATATCAAAATTCGTTATATATGTTAAGGGTGATTTTTTAAGAACTATAGAAAAGTTAAGAAAAAAACACACAAAATTCAAAAAATGCATGAAATCTTAATTTGATACGATAGTACGTACGGTCCATATAATGAAATGTTTGAAGATTATTTCAGGCAAATGTTTACTCCACTTAGTACAATTTTGGCATACTCTTTCCGACATTTCGGCCGGTATCTCACGAAAAAATGCTTCAATGTTGACTTTCAATGCTTCAATTGAAGTGGGTCTGTATGGACATGAGCTTTAACATAACCCCACAAAAAATAGTCTAAAGGCGTTAAATCGCACGATCTAGGCGGCTTATTGATCGGTTCCGAATGTGATATAAACTATTCATCGAACTCGCCTCTCAATAAGTCCATTTTTACGCGTGATGTGTGGCATGTGGCACCGTCTTGTTGAAAACACATGTCATTTCAGTCAAGCTCTTGCATTCTGGGCAAAAAAAAGTTGGATATCATATCGCTGTAACGCCCACCATTCACAGTTACGTTACGATTCGCTTCATCTTTGAAGAAGTACGGTCCAATGATGCCGCCAGCCCATAAACCTTACCAAACTGTGACTTTTTCTGGATGCATTGATAGCATCCAATGCAATGCTTCTGGCTGATCTTCACTCCAAAATCGACAATTCTGCTTTTTTACGTAGCCATTGAGCCAAAAATGAGCTTCGTCGTAAAATGGAAGAAGCGCGCGATGAACTTTCTTAGCACAGCCCCCATTTTAATAATAAAATTCAATCATTTGCAAGTGTTGTTCGTTTGTAAAACAATTCATGGTTAAATTTTAGACCAAACTGAAGTTGTTTGACAGTGAAAGAAAACAAGAAACGTGCGTGATCTGTTGAAACCAGTGTTTCCAAAAAGATAATAGCTAACAAATCACCCTTTACATATACATTTTTATTGAAATGTTTATACCATGATATCTGGAATTTACCTAGCATAAACCCGTATAAAAAATGACTAATGTTTGGGTTCTGTGAAAAGTTCTGTTAGCAGTTCTGTGAAAGGCAAATAACAAAAGCCATGATAATGATAAGCCCCATTAAGTTTTGCAAGTAAACGCATTTGAATGCATGAGGAATAAATCGCTAACACAAACAATACAGCAACGAAATTTTAATGACCGATAACCAACATGGGACGTATCAAACTTCTAGTTAAATCGATATTTGATGTAAATTTTTTATTCAAATTGCAAAATGAATTCTGCAATCGAATATTCCAAGAATTTTATCTCTCGCACAAGCAGTCAGACGGTGGCCCATTATAGGTTCTCATTTCTTTGAGAATCTGTCTGATGTAGCGGATGTGAACATTCGCAAGTTGTTGGGCTTTTTAAAGCGATCTGGATGGTTCGACGGTAGGAACTAGAAGGCATCTACCTTCCTCTGTTCCTGTGGTATCAGAATGGACGAAAACGTCTAAGTGAGTCTGATGGCAGACTGCCACCTAACCTAACCCCTTGAGGTTCTTGACAAACTATCTGCAGATTACAACTAAAAACATTTCAGCTGAAGAAACTTGCAGATGTAAAAGTGGCACTATTTATACTGATTAATCCTCGAGATAAATTTTGAATTTTTAAACACTACACCACAACTGTGGTACAGGGCATTAAAACCCAGTGAATTTGTTTGTAACACCCAGAAGGAAGAGAGATAGAGCCATTGAGATGTACACCTATCGACTCAGAATCACTTTCTAATTCGATTTGGCTTCGTCCGTCTCTCTGTCAGTCCATGTTAATTTGAGTACAAAGCACAGGTCGAAATTTTCGCCCGATCATCTTAAAATTTGGTACAGACATGTTCTTCATCCTAGAGCCATAGCCTATTAAAATTGAAAAAAATCGGTTCAGATATATGTTCGTTCGATTTTAAGATATTGCAATAAAGTGCTAATTTTTTTAAGGATTCTTTCGAAATTTGGCTGGAAGCATTCTCTTATGACTCTTGATATTACTGCTGATTTTCATAGAAATCGGTTCAGATTTAAATATGACTGACATATATGTATATCTAGAATTTTCAATTCTACAGACACTGCAAGTGCATTTATTGACCAATCTTGGCAACATTTTGCCCAACGCTTTCCTCGATGACCACCACAATATCAAAGAAGTTTGGACCACCACAATATCAAAGAAGTTTGGACCACCACAATATCAAAGAAGTTTGGACGAAATCGGTTTAGATATATATACAGCAAGAAAGGTCAGACAACTGCGGTATACAGCCAGTGCATTACACGCGGTTTTTTCCAATGGCTCTCTTGCACGTGTATAGGACAAATCGACGTTAGAATAGAGTGTTCTCCGAAGAACCGCCGTCTCTACGCAAACACAGATCTATCTACGCCGGAGCTTGTGGCACCCCCCGTCGGAACCATCCTGTTCCCTCAACAATCCTCAGGAGACATACCAGAGGTACGTTTGCAAGTTCATCCAGATCACAGAAGAAACGGCTCCCCAGAAAGGAGAGCCTACGCCTCTGCAGACCCGGACACAAACACAGCAAGTGCTCAATAGTCTCCTCCTTATCCTCATCGTGGCAACTCGTGCAGAAGTCATAGTGCGGTATTCCCATGCGCGCCGCCATGCGGTCTATGGCACAGTGTCCGGTTATGACCCCTGTCAAAGAACTCATTGACCTCTTATCGAACGCCAGTAACTCCCTCGCCCTATTACGGTCGATGACCGGCCATAGCGCCTTCGCAGTCCGGCAACCATCTACGAGTCCCACCTCGCCACCGACGCCGCCCTTGCCATCACATCTACTGTGTTCAGAAGCTCGACAAATGGCACGTAAGCAAGACCGATGACTGGTCCGCCTGGCGCAGACGAACCCCTCCTGGCGCACTCTCATTTCTTGGACTCCCCACATGCCCAGGAACCCATGTCAGCGTCACATCATGTGCCCGGAGCCTATCCAGGGATTCTAAACAATCAGCCACGCATCTCGACCGTAGCATCCTCGATCCCAGGGCCTTGAGAGCCATCATACTGTCCATATAAATTCTGAGTTTCGAGGGCGGTAAGCCCCTACCATAATTTCTCTTGCGGCCACTGCAATGGCACAGACCTCTGACCGAAAGACCGTACACTCCAGGGATTCTCGACCCCAAGGCCTTGAGTGCCACCATACTGTCCACATACATCCTGAGTTGCGAGGGCGGTGCGGTTGCGGTGCGGTTACCAGATTTTCTCTGGCGGTCACTGCAATGGCACAGACCTCTACCTGAAAGACCGCACACTCCAGGGATTCTAAACAATCCGCCACGCATCTCGACCTTACCATCCTCGATCTTACCATCCTCGACCCCAAGGCCTTGAGCGCCACCATACTGTCCACATAAATTCTGAGTTTCGAGGGCGGTAAGCCCCTTACCAGAATTTCTCTTGCGGCCACTGCAATGGCACAGACCTCTGCCTGAAAACCCGTCTTGGCAGACTCAGAGACATACTGATATTGAGTGTATCAGAGTAGACCCCCAATCCAGTCCCTGAATCCATCTTGGAGCCGGTTATATGGTTTATATGGCAGCTGTATCAGGTTATGGAACGATTTGAACTATTCTTAGAACAGTTGTTGAAAGTCATAACAAAACACCTCATCCAAAATTTCAGCCAAATCGGATAATAATTGCGTCCTCTAGTAGCTCAAGAAGTCAAGACCAAATCAACCAAATCAATTTATATGGCAGCTATATCAGGTTATGGAACGATTTGAACTATTCATAAGTCATAACAAAACACGTCGTGCAAAATTTCAGCCAATTCGGATAGGAATTGCGCACTCTAGACGCTCAAGAAGTCAAGGTTCCAGAAAGGTTTATATGACAGCTGTGTCAGGTTATGGAACGATTTTAACCATACTCAGCACAGTTGTTGGAAGTCATAATAAAACACCTCATGCAAAAGTTTCACCCAAATCGAATAAGAATTGTGCCCTCTAGCGGCTCAAGAAGTCAAGATCCCAGATCGGTTTATATGGCAGCTATATCAAAACGTGGATCCCAACCGACCTACACTTATAAGAAGTATTTGTGCAAAATTTCAAGTGGCTAGCTTTACTCCTTTGAAAGTTAGCGTGCTTTTGACAGACAAACGGACGGACGGACAGACATTTATAAGAAGTATTTGTGCAAAATTTGAAGCGGCTAGCTTTACTACTTCGAAAGTTAGCGTGCTTTCGGCAGACAGACGGACGGACGGACAGACAGACGGACGAACATGGCTAGTTCGACTTAAAATGTCATGACGATCAAGACGAATATTTCGACGAGTTTATACCCTCCACCATCCTATAAAAACATGTACTTTTGTCGTAAACAAAGTTCAACGTTTTTCAGAAAAGAAGTTTATTTGGTGCAAATTTGTAATAGAGAAGTCTCTCTGTTCGTTAATGAAATTTTCCTTGAAAATTTGTATCTTTATTTTGAATTGAACCTGTCCTTGTGGTATTGTGGCCACATAAATTTAAACCTACACCTTTTCCGCTTATCAAATATTTTGCGGGTATTATTATATTATATATTAGTATGCAAAAAATATGAACTTTGACAATCCTTTTTGGATTTTGATGGCACTTTTTACCCTCTACAAGCCATATGGAATGCCCCATATACAAAGCTAATTGAAAATATCTTTCTTAACTTACTTGAGCCCATTCCATAGCAAAATCACACATTTCCTTGTTCAAGGTCAAAGGTTTTACTCCATGCAATTCTCGAAATTGATTATGTGATAGTAGACATCGTCCCTGCAAGCTTTCAATGTCTTCCTCTGAAGTTTTAACGTCCGTTTTGGCTCTTCGCCACAGCACAGACTTTAAATTGAAACGCGTTCGCTTTTCAGGAATTTTAACCTCTGTAGTGGTTTTATATACCCGTTCTTGATGCATTGGTTCATTCAGATTCCTTTCAATAACGATTGCTGAGTTTTGTGCATTTACAGCCCTGGATCGTGTAGTTTTCACTATAGTTACGGTATTTCCGCTTTTGCTTCTCTTCACTTTGGTTACAGTCAAAGGTTCAGATTCCTCAGATACATTTTTGGTCGTTACTAGTTTGGCATGTGATTGCAATCCACTCGACGGAAGTTCTCTAGAACTATGAGCCGTGCTAGAATTTTGGTTTGTTTTTTGAGTTTTCACCATTTGGGTACGAGTTGTACGTATTACTGTAACCGTGTTTCCGCTTTTTTTGGTCTTGACTTCGGTATGTGTCAGCGGTTGCATTTCTTCGAGTTTGGCTTCATTTTGATTTATTTCAAAGGGGGTTAATTCTAGTGCACCAGCCTGACTGTTATTCGTTTGTATGGTGTAGGGCTCATCTTGGGAGCCCTTTTTCGAAAAACACCCAAACCAAGCCATTGTTTTGGCCACCGTATATCGTGCGCCACCACCCGCCTAACGGTGATCCACCAAAACGTGACCTTTTTCAAATGCTCTGCGGTTATTAACACCACACCATATGTATGACTAGACAGACAAATTTATATTGTGTTTTTGTTTTTATCGCTGCGATTATTCACTTGTATTAAACCGGCCGGCAAAGTAGATTTGTGTGTTGTGAGTTGTATTCCGGTTCGATTCTTCGTTATGACTGAATGTCGGAGCTATAAAGTCTCTCCAGTTTTGGGGCTTTCAATTTCAATTGCTCTTTGGTGCGTATCGTTGTTGGCGATCGTCATTAGGCAAGCGTTACTGAATGGGTTTTCTTGTGTGTGTGTGCTGTTTTGCTCTTCAAGAGACCATCCAATTAGGGTTGCCAGAGTTGTCAGTTAATAAAGGTTTAAAAATGCGCCTATTTAAGATATTTTTTGTGAAAACTTTTCTTTGATTTCTAAATTGCTATAACTATTTATTACGAATAGGCAAAACTATCCAGTATTAACGAACAAGTAAAAGTGTGCTAAATTCGGCCGGGCCGTATCTCTTAATAGGCAAAAACAGAATCTTATATATAAAATTGAATTTGTATTTGTTTGTTCTGTACAGACTCAAAAGCGGCTGAACCGATTACGTTAGAATTTTCGCAGATTGTGTAGGTTGGTCTGGAAGGAAACATAGGCTATATAATTTTTTGATACCGGAAGGGGGGCGGACTCTCCCCCTTACCCCAAAAGTACTACCCAAAAATAAAAGTGGACCGATCGGGACAATATGGGACTCAAATGAAAAGTATTCAGGAGTAGAGTACGAATTTCATATTAAAAATTGGGTCCAAGTAACTGGGGGCACCGCCCCAATTTGTTGATTTCGGAAGGGGGCGGACCCTCCCCCTTTATCCAAAAACACTACCCAAATTCAAAAGTGGACCGATCGGGACCAAATATGGTATTAAAATTTGGTACCGAAGTACCCATTGGGCCACCCCAACCCTAAAATTCGTGTTAATATTGGCATACAAAATCAGTTCGTGTAGGGGGTAACCCTACCCCCAAAAACTCCTAAAATGGGCATATGACCCATCATGACTATATGGGACCCGATTTTTTTGTTTGTTCCGTAGAATCAAAAATGAGTCTAATAGGTTGATTGACCCATTATGACAATATGGGACTCAAATGAAAGGTATTTGAGAGTAGAAAACGAATTTGATATTCAATTTTGGAGCCAAGTGTTTCGGGATACGCCTTTAAGCGTCACTTAAACTGAACTTCATTTCTGATTATGGCAATATGGAGCTCAAATCATGGTATTTGTGAGTAAAGAACGAATTTGATATCTATTTTCAGGGAAGAGTGCCTGTATCCGCCCCAACCCCAAAATACCCTCCAAATATTTCCCCCTGTTTGACTTTTTATACCCACCACCATTCTATGGTGGTGGGTATAATTTGAAATTTTGTACGAAATGTTTTGTAGTGACTTACAACAATTATGCTAAGTATCGTTTAAATCGGTTCATATCCTGATATAGCTGCCATATAAACCGATTTGTGATCTTGACTTTTTAAGCCCCTAGAGGGCGCAATTCTCATCCGATTTGGCTGAAATTATACATGAAGTGTTTTGTAATGACTTCCAATAATTGTACTAAGTATGGTTGAAATCGGTACATAACCTGATACAGCTACCATATAAACAAATTTGAGATCTTGACTTTTTAAGCCTCTAGAGGGCGCAATTCTCATCCGATTTGTCTGAAATTAAGTATTATATTATGACTTTCAACAACTTTACTGAAAATGCTTCAAATCGGTACATAACCTGATATAGTTGACATATAAACCGATCTGGGATCGGGACTTCTTAAACATCTAGAGAGCGCAATTTTTGTCCGATTTGGCTAAAATGTTGTATGAAGTGTTTTGTTTTGAATTCCAATATTTGTGCTAAATATGGTTGAAATCGGTTCATTATCTAATATAGCTGTCATATAAACCGATCTGGGATCTTGACTTGTTAAGCCTCTAGAGGGCGCAATTCTCATCCGATTTAGCTGAAATTTTGTACAACGGCATCTCCCATGACCTTCAGAGTGCATGCCCAATATGGTCAGATTCAATCTTTAGCCTGATAGAGCTCCCATATAAACCGACCTCGCGATTCTGCTTCTTAAGCCCCTACAATGCGCAATTATTATGGGAATGGACTAAAATATTACACCATGACTTTTACTAGGGTCTTCAAGATTCAATTCACTTATGGTTCGAATCGGACTATAACTTGATATAGCTCTAATAGTATAACAATTCTTATCCATTATTTTTTGTTAGCCTAAAAATAGATGCCGCGCAAAAAACTCGACAAATGCGATCCATGGTAAAAGGTGTATAATATTCAGCTCGGCCGAACTTAGCACGCTCTTTCTTGTTTTTCTTTTTTAAATATCGCCCTTTATTAAAAAAAATATTTTTTTCTATTTAGTTCTCATATATTTTTTTTCAACAAATCAATCACGTTTTTTTTTTATCAAAATTGCGTTTTTTATTATCTGGCTGCCTTGGCAACTCTGCCACCCATAAAGTCAATCCTCTTTGTTAAAGTTTACTTATAGAGAAGAGAGTTTGGAGAGAAGAGTCTGCATTCTATACCAAAGATAATACGGTTGCCCGTATTATTCATATCTGAAGTTCGTTAAGAAACAGCTGTTGGTGGGTTTTCAAATACATTTGTTTCGTGGCGTCTTTTGTGTGTGTGTGTGTATGTTGTGTTCTTAATTTAATCAATTGGTGGCGATGGCAGTTCTGCATGACGCAGTGATGCTTTAGAATCTAAAACATATGAGAATGAATTTCAAGTTCAACCATTGTACGTATGTACATATACAGTAATAATCGTCACCATTCTTCTTTGTCTATCAGTGGATTTTTGTCCCTTATCGCGCTCTGATAGTAAAATTGAATGAATGTGGAAATGCAAAACCCGTCATATTTCTTTGTCTCTGCTAAAATATCTTTTGGAATGGGAATTATGTCAGCAACTTCTTCTGTTGTTTTGATTCGCAATTGACACATGTTTGACTTTGTCAGATTCTAAGTTGTATCGTTTGTGATGCGGCTAGGCGGAAGGCTATATGCGGGGCGACGGACCATGTTCTGTATGGGAAAGAGTTGCCGTTTTGTTAAGAGGCTAAGTACCTGTGCGTGATTCTTGCGCGCAAGCCTTAATGGCAACCCATCACCGTATTTTATTATACTCACCACCATAGGGTGGGGAGTCTACTAATCTACACTGAAAAAATTTTGACTTAAAATCTAAGATTTTTCCTTATTTGTAGGATTTTAGCAAAGAAAACGAGCCAAAGAGCCAAAAACTCAAAAATAACCAGTAAGGAAAGGCAAAAGTCAGCCGGAGCCGGCTATATAATACCCCACACCACTTAGTCTATGTACTACTTTTAATAAATAGAACTTATCTCACAATCCTGTGAGTCTTTAATTTTGCATGCCTATTGTGGTTAGCATGTCCGCCTATGACGCCGAAAACCTGCGTTCGAATCCTCGCGAGAACATGGGACAAAATTAAAAGCGATGGTTATCCCCTCTTAATGCTGGCGTCATTTGCGAGATACCATGCCATGCATGGTCATGTAAAAAATTCTTCCTAAAGAGGTGTAGCACTGCGGCACGCCGTTTGTGCTCGGCTATAAAAAAGGCCGCTTGTCATTGATAAGCTCAACTTGAATCGGAAAGCACTCATTGATATGTGAGAAGTTTGTCTCTGCTCGGTTCTTGGGCAAATTTTTTACTTTCCTCCCAAATGCTTTTCTTTTGAGTTTTATAGTACAGTATTGGTAAATATTTCCGTTTTAGGGGGTATTTCAGGGGTGGTCACTTGGTCATTAAAGTCAATATAGGATTCATGTTGCACTTTCAAAAACATTTCATATGAGCCCCATAATGGCATGATCGCTAAAAAAGTTATGTTTGAGGGTGGGGTTGGACCCCAGGGTCCTTTTTCGAAAATGAACATCAATTTCTCGAAAATCAATCAATTTACACCCCCAAATAGATTTTATATAATAGGTAGGTATTTTGAGGTGGCTCTATATTGACGTGATTGGTCTATATATCCATTTGGCGGGTTTTGGGCGTCCCCCGCGGCACCCGACCCCTACAATAGAAACCATGTTTTGTGGTGACTGTGAGAGTGCAAACAAGTTAAAAGGCGTTAAGTTCGGCCGGGGCGAACTTTGGATACCCACCACCTCGGATATATATGCAAACCACCTTTTATCATAATCCAGTGAAAAATGCTTAATTTATTCCCCCATAGCAGCTTTATCGGTCCGATTTGGACTAAATTCGACACGGATATTGAGAGGTCTAATAAGTACAAGTGATTCTTCAATTTTGTAAAACAAAATATTGGTCTTTGTGGTAGCCATATCCAAAAATAGACCGATCTGAACCATAAACGACACGGATGTCGAAAATCCTTAAATAAGTCACTGTGTCAAATTTCAGCGAAATCGGGTAATAAATGAGCCTTTTATGGGGTCAAGACTTTAAATCGAGAGATCGGTCTATATGGCAGCTATATCCAAATCTGAACCGATCTGGGCCAAATTGAAGAGGGATTTCAAAGGGCCCAACACAACTCACAGTCCCAAATTTCAGCGATATCGGACAAAAAATGCGCCTATTATGGGCCCAAAACCTTAAATCGAGAGATCAGTCTATATGGCAGCTATATCCATATCTGAACCGTGCTGGGCCAAATTGAAGAACGATGTCGAAGGGCCTAACACAACTCACTGTCCCAAATTTCAGCAAAATCTGACAACAAATGTGGCTTTTATGGGCCTAAGAGCCTAAATAGGCGGATCGATCTGGGGGCTATATCAATATATAGTCTGATATAGCCTATCTTCGAACTTAACCTGTTTATGAACAAAAAATAATCTGTGCAAAATTTTAGCTCAATATAGCGGTGTTTATCCCCTCTTAATTTTGGCGACATTTGCGAGTTACAATACCATGCATGGTCATTTAAAAAATTTTCCCCAAAGAGGTGTCGCACTGCGAGACGCCGTTCGGACCCGGCTATAAAAAAAGGTCCCTTATCATTGAGTTTAAACTTGAATCGGAAAGCACTCATTGATGTGTGAGAATTTGACCCTTGTCGGTTCCTGGTGGTAATGTTCTTCCTTAGGGTAATGTTCTCATTAGGCTTCTCAGACATTTTGACTCAAATATGGATATCAAACTCATGATGCACTTCCAAATCCCTTTAATTTGAGCCCCATATTGCCAGGGCCGGTTCATTATCTGATATAGCTGTCATTTAAACCGATCTGGGTTCTTGACTTCTTGAGCCTCTAGAGGGTGCAATTCCTATCCGATTTGGCTGAAATTTTGCATGACATGTGCCGTTATGTCATCCAACAACTGTGCTAATTATGGTTCAATTCAAATATAGCTCCCATGTAAACCAATCTTGAATCTTGACTTCTTGAGCCTCTAGAGGGCGCAATTATTATCCGACTTAGCTGAAATTTTGAATGACATGTTCTATAACTTCCAACAACTGTGCCAATAATGGTTTAAGTCGGTTTATAACCTGCCTTATGAACCGATCTTGAATCTTGACTTCTTGAGCCGCTAGATGGCGCAATTATTATCCGATTTGGAAGAAATTTTGTACAACGCCTTATACTATGACCTTCAACATACGAGTCAAATATGGTCTGAATCGGTTTATAGTCCGATACATCTCTCATGTAAACCGATCTCTCTCTTTTACTTCATGAGCCCCTAAATGGCGCAATTCTTATTTGAAATGGCTGAAATGTACACAACTTGTTTGTTTTACTTGTTTAAGTTTAAATTAATTGAGTTTTAATTAATTGTCAGGAGCCCCTGGAACTTTGGTTCCAGTCTGACAATGGTGAGGCCCCATTGGGAAGCAACGTGGTGGCTGTGGTTTGTACCCAAATAGCGGGTAGAGCATAAGCTCGGCGTGGAGTTGCGTTTTCAACCGGGTGCCGTTACCCATAGATCAGAAGGAGTTTTAGGTAGTGCTCCGCTCCTAACCAAGGAGGTGAACACGTCCAAATACGTGGGATCAAATTGGTACTCATGTGTGGGTTACCACATGTGGGGGCGTTGGTAGACGCATTGTATTCACCCTTGGGCCTTGGGCCTCGCAGGTTTGGGCCGTGATGGCAGGTATCTGCGTAAAACTCGACAGTCGTGTGCAGCAATACTTATTGATTTATTTCATCATAAAGAAGATGATGTTGGTAGGCCAGAGGATGCGTGCAAGACTACTAAACATGAGAACATGAGTGCAATACTCTGCGGCACCAAAATTATTAAAATTTGTTTTTAAAGGTAACAGTAGAGAGAGTGACAGAGGAAAATCCGAGAGCAGCAGTAAAACGAACGAAACAAAGCAGCACGAGCCGAACAAAGGAAACAAAAACACCACCACCCGAAGCAAAGCACATGCGTTGGCTGGTTAGATGTTTTTTTTTTGCCTTGCTTATGGATATATTGTTATTGTTGTTATATGTTGGCTAGCCTTTTAACAACGAATTTGTACTTAGGGTCATTGAGATTCAAAATAAATTGTTGCAGGAAAATTAACAACTTTCGTAGTAGTTTTTCGACCAAAGTTGTTGTTTTTCAAAACTATTTTTTTGTGTGTGTAACATCTTCTCCATAGCAGACTGCATGGAGTCCCCAATTGGCGAAGGACCTCAGCAGCAAATTTCGATGAAGTTTGGCAAAGTGAGCTGTGCCTGAATCATCGACAACCTCTTATGTATTTATTTCCGAAGTGAAATATTTATGCTCATAAAATGCGTATATTCACCGAATTTAGATTTTTGCTTTTTTTAACACTTTTCACATTTCACAAATGACTTATTAGGGTTTTTTTTTTATTTTCCAAACATATCCAATAGTAGCTATTTAAGTAATTTCACAAAGTCTTGGCAACTAACCTCTTCAAAGGCTTCTTCCAAATTAGTTACACTTCCTGTAGATTTATATATCTGTGGTCGTTGGTTGATCTCTTCATCCTTGATTGAGGATATGGAATACTTTTTAACAGTTTTATTTTCCATTTCGAATTTGTTTAATATTTTTGTTTTAACTGTAACTTCCGGTATAAATAACAAGCGATCTCTTCACTGGGTTTCCACTAATGAAATGAGGATATATTTTGCTATGCAACCGTACTTTTCAACAATAAAAATGCTTTTGAAGATTCCCGATCCCATTCAAAACATTTTGCTTCTTACTATGAGTGATGCCTGTTTCCCCTGTTTACTTAAGTAGGAGCATTATTGTTATTGTAACGAGTTTTCTCAAAACATGATAAGAATCGTAGTACGTGCTTCCCTTCTTATCGTCTATTTGGAGTGTACTTAAGCTGGAACAATAATACAAAAATGCTGGAAAACAATATGACCAAGGTCAAGCTTTAAAAATTGATGAATACGCTCCCATGGGTTTAGAGTTTTTTTTTTGTTTTAATTATGTAATTGTTAATATGGAGAAGAAAAACAATTATTTGGTTGTTAATGAAGCATGGAATGGAATGCATTATGAAAATGTCCACAAATGGTTATTTTATAAAAACAAAATATCAGTACACTCACTACAATAGATGGGAAAATACAAATCTTGCAATACCTTTGCAAATATATGGAATTTTTGATCTGAGGCCGCCAAATGATCGTCTTGACATTTTATTGGCCGGAAATGAGACAGCTGAAGTCCTAGAAAGGAATGGATCATTGATGAGTTCTGCTCCTTGGAATTGATTCAATGAACCCTCTTTTGTTCGGTCTCCTCAATAGGATTGTCAATGCTCACAATTGTGGTATAATGTTGCCAGATCGGGGATGTCCCCCAAATTGGGGATTTATTTTAAACAAGCAAGAAGGAGTTAAGTTCGGCCGGGCCGAACTTTGGATACCCACAACCTCGGGTATATACGTAAAACACCTTTCGTCAAAATCCGGTGAAAAATGCATACCTTATGCCCCGTAGAAATATGTTCCGATTTGGACCAAATACTAATAACTACAAGTCATTGTTCAAATGTGTAGAACAAAACATTGATCGTTTAAAAATAAACCGATCGGAACCATATACGAAATGGAAGTCGAAAAGCCTAACATAAGTCACTGTGTCAAATTTCAGTGAAATCGGAATATAAATGCGACCTTTATGGGGGCAAGACTTTAAATCGTGATATCGGTATATGGCAGCTATATCCAAGTCTGTACTGATTTAGGTCAAGTTGCAAAAACATGTCGAAGAGCATAACAAAACTCACAGTCCCAAATTTCAGCGAAATCGGACAATAAATGCTCCTTTTATGGCCCCAAAACCTTAAATCGAGAGATCGGTCTATATGGCAGCTATATCCAAATCCAGATCGATCTGAGCCAAATTGAAGAAGAATGTCAAAGCGCCCAACACAACTCACTGTCCCAAATTTCTTCGACATCGGACAATAAATGCGCCTTTTATGGGCCCACAACTCCTTAATCGAAAGATCGATCCTAATCCAAATCTGAACCGATCTGGGCCAAATTGAAGAAGAATGTCGGAGGGCCCAACACAACTCACTGTCCCAAATTTCAGCGAAATCGTATAATATATGTGGCTTTTATGGGCGCAAGACCTTAAATCGGGAGATCGGTCTGCCATACAGATCATACATCTATATGCAAATCTGAACCGATCTGGGCCAAATTGTAGAATGTTGTCGAGGGCCCTAACTCAACTCACTGTCCCAAATTATTGTAAAATCAGACAATAAATGCGCTTTCTATGGACGCAAGACCTTAAATCAGGAGATTGGTCTATATGGCAGCTATATCCAAATCTGAACCGATCTGAGCCAAATTGCAGAATGTTATCGAGGGGCCTAACTCAACTCACTGTCCCAAATTATTGTAAAATCAGACAATAAATGCGCTTTTTATGGACGCAAGACCTTAAATCGAGAGATCGGTCTATATGACAGCTATATCCAAATCTGTACCGATCTGAGCCAAATTGAAGAAGGATGTCGAAGGGCCTAACACAACTCACTGTCCCAAATTTCAGCGAAATCGGATAATAAATGTGGCTTTTATGGGCCTAAGACCCTAAATCGGCGGATCGATCTATATAACAGCTATATCTAAATCTAGACCGATCTGGGCCCAATTGAAAAGGGATGTTGAGGGGCCTGACAAAACTCACTGTCCCAAATTTCAGCGAAATCGGATCATAAATGTAGTTTATATGGGCCTAAGACCATAAATCGGCGCATCTGTCTATACGACAGCTATATCCAAATCTAGACCGATCTGGGCCAAATTGAAGAAGGTTGTCGATGGGCCTTACACAACTCACTGTCCCAAATTTAGGCGAAATCGGATAGTAAATGTTGCCTTTATGGGCCTAAGACCATAAATCGGCGGATCGGTCTATATGGCATCTATATCCAAATCTGGACCGATCTGGGCCAAATTGATGAAGGATGTCGAAGGGATTTACACAACTCACTGTCCTAAATTTCTGCGAAATTGGATAATAAATGTGGCTTTTATGGGCCTAAGACCCTAAATCGGCGGATCGGTTTATATGACAGCTATATCCAAATCTAGACCGATCGGAGCCAAATTGAAGTAGAATATCGAAGGGCCTTACACAACTCACTGTCCCAAATTTCAGCGAAATCTGATAGTAAATGTTGCCTTTATGGGCCTAAGACCCTAAATCGGCGGATCGGTCTATATGGAGGCTATATCAAGATATAGTCCGATATAGCTTATCTTCAAACTTAACCTGCTTATGAGCACATATACTTAGTATTGATGTAGGTCGTTGGGGTTGCAAATGGGCTATATCGGTTCAGCTCCCTTTGAACTGATTTTCCGATTTGAATTCTTGAGCTCCTACAAGCCGCAATTTTTGTCCGATTTGGCTGAAATGTTGCATGTGGTGTTCTGTTATGACTTCCAACAACTTCCAAATCAGTCTATAACCTGATACAGCTCCCATACAAACCCTAAATAGATTTGTGAGATATGGCCAGGTGCATCACTAAATTTAGTCAAGAAGGAAGATATGGCACGGTCAGGAAAAAGGCCTGTTTGGTAATGCTGGTACGGTCTTTCAGATACCAAACACTTGGCTTCAAAATTGCACATCAAATTCGTTTTCTACTGCCAAGTAGCTATTATTAAGCCCCTTATTGCCATAGTAGGCAAACATAGCTCCCATATATATCTTCCATACGATATGGTGTTTTAAGCCACAATTTTTGTCCTATCTTTAAAAAATTTTGCAAGGGATGTTTTATTTGATGTCCACATACGTGTGCAAAATTTCATTAAAATTGGTTCAGATTTAGATATTGCTCCCATATATATCTTCCATCCGCTGAAGGCTATAGAAGCCGCAATTTTAGTCCGATCTTTACAACATTTTGCATAAAATTTCATAAAAATCGGCTCAGATTTTGATATAGCTCCCGTATATATCTTCCATCCGACATGGCCTTATATATAAGACCGACGCTATCCTCCCAAGGCTATAGAAGCCACAATTTTGGTTTGATCTTTATAAAATTTAGTGTGAAATGTTTTATTTGACTTTTAGTTAGTATGCTAAATTTGATCAAAGTCCGTCCAGATTTAGGTATATGTAATTCCCATATATATTTCATATGATATTGCCTTTAGCGCTCTAGTAGCCACAATTTAGGTCCTTACAAGGTTCTATTCCATATTTCAATAGGTATGCAAAATTAAAATCTTATTATATTTCAAAATAGGTTCGATGCATTAAAAGTAGTACGTAGATACAGTGGTGTAGGGTATTATTTAGTCGGCTCCGCCCCACTTTTCCCTTTCCTAACTGGTTTTTTGTTCCTTTTTAAGGTAGGATGAGGGGAAGGTGATATCTCTTTGACACGTTTTTTCATTTGAATACAATATTTTCTCGGCCGTTCTACATGAGTGTTAAGTGTTGTTTTTATTGAGAGGAAAGCATCGGACCCCCGACGCTAAGACCTAAAAGAAAATTTATTTGAGTCCTTTAATGCCGAGAACTACATGTCCAGGACGTTACATAGATTTTTGAATACTTATATCAACATAAGATTCGAACTCTAATGTCACAGACCTTTCGTTAAATTCCCGTATTATCTACGAACTACACGTCCTATTGAAGGGTATTTCGTGGGTGAGCCGGTCCAAGACTCGGTCCAAAGTGTGTATATCAGATTCTTAGTCAACTTGCAAAGAATTTTCAATTTACATCCATTGAGGGACGTTGGACATTCATATCCGTTTTGGAGGTTTTTGGGGTTGAAGAGGTCCCCTTGGACAAAATACTTATAATAGATGTGTACTCAACTTCCAAACACCTTTCATTTGATACCCATATTGTCCCAATCGGTAAATTTGTTGAGGGTTTGCCTTGGTGGGCGGGGCGCCTCAAAAACCAAGAAATAAATTTTTATGTCAGATTTGTACTCTACCCAAAGGTAAAAGTGTCCTGTTGGGCTGTGTTTTTTGGATGGGGAACCCCCTCGACACTTATGGTGAAATTTTTATGCATATTGCCCACAGCGGTAAAAGTGTCCTGTTGGGTGGTGTTTTTGGGAATGGGGTACCCCTCCCCCGTCTCATAGGGTGATTTGTATGCCAAGTTCGTACTCTACTCATAAATATCTTTCTTTTGATACCCATATTGTCCCAATCACTAAATATGGCCTGCTGTGAGGTTTTGGGGGGTGGGAGAGGTGGGCGCCTCAGACACCAAAAGATAAACTTTTATGTCAGATTTTTATTCTACGGAATTTAAAAACCTTTCATTTGATACCCATATTGCCTAAAGCGGTGAAAGAGTCCTGTTGGGGTTTTTTTTTTGAGGGTGGGGACCCCCCGACCACTTACGGTTCAATTTTTATACCATGTTCGTACTATACTCTTTAATACCTTTCGTTTGAAACCCATATTGTCCCAATCGGCAAACATGTCCGTTCGGGTGGGTTTTGGGATAGGGCGTCCCTCCAGGTTATATGACCCTAAAATGTTATACCAATTTCGTGTTTTTGGAGTACCATAAGGTGGCATACAAAATTTCGCTTAAATATGGCATTTTTGAAAATTTGGGTAAGGGGGAGCGTCCGCCCCTTCGGATATCAAAATATGTTGTACGCTATTTTCAAAGGGGGCCCAAACTCTACCATCTGTGAAAATCTCATGAAAATCGGTTCAGCCGATTTTGAGTCTATACGGAACAGACAAACAAACTAACAAAGAAATAAACAAACAAAGCGCAACAATTTATTTTTTATATAATAGATACACGTAGCATATTTATTTTAAAACGCTATCTATATACCGATGTATGTATATAATATCATAGAACTCTGTATGGTATTGAAAGAAATCAATATAAATAGATAATTAATGATATTAAGAAAAAAACTCTATTAATCGTATTTTTCGATTTTCCGTCCTAGACTCGGTCCCGAGCTAGCCGGATAATCGAGTTTCAACTGTACTTTGTTGGGTCTCAGATCAATATCTCGTTGAGTTTGAGGAAGTCAGTATACCTCCATCCTATGGTGGATTGTACAAAAAGCTCCCGAATGTATGCTTGAAAATTAATTATATACAGGCTTAATCAATCTTCATAAAATTATTTTTCCCTGATACTATGTAAACCCTTAATTTCGAATATGTTATCTTGATGTTATATCGCATGAAGTGCTCCTTTCCCATTTATTTTTATTTGTTTCTTCTATTCTCTAGAGTAAAATACTTAACAAATCTTGCCTCTAGTGAAATTTCATTCATGAATGGTACAACCGCCCTAAAGCTTTCCACATTCTCGTCCACTTAACAATTAAACTGAAACTATCAACAATTCAATTAACCACAGACGACTTATTGCGATGTTCATAGAAGCAAAAAAATTGTCCAACACCATGTTAAGTGGCCTTATCACCAAATATGAATCAGAGCCGACAATTGTGTTTTTTTTTGGCGATTTTATCTATGAAGTTACCTGGGAGTGTTGTAGCAGACTTCTTCATTGCCTCATTACATATTCGACTGAAAGGAGACAATTGATATAAGGTCACAACAACAAAAGAACGCAGACATTTATTTGCTTAAAATACTGATTAGCAATTATGACTATTTATAGGTGGCGAAATTATTTTAAAACTGATTCATATCTGGGAGTATAATATGAATATGGTGTGTAGGTTTAACATGAATGTACAGGAAATTCCCTATTTATTATAGACTAGCTGAACCGGGCCCGCTCCGCCGCGCCTTCTTTTACTTTATATGGAATAAAATTATCCTTTGAATATTAATTTTAGACATTAGAAGAGCTTTTAATAAAATACCATGCTACGAAAATGGTATGTGTATATGGCTCGAGCAACAGTACAACAATAAAAAGGTCTTATGAATCCCATATGATCAATATTGGTGTAAGAATTCGCTCAGAGATAATCGTACTCTACTCTCAAATATTATTGGGTTTGTCTGTAAGCAGATTAAGTTCAAAGGTGGGCTATATCGGACTATATCTTGATATAGCATCTATATAGACGAAACCACCGATTTGGGGTTTTAGGGCACATTTGTTATCCGATTTTGCTGAAATTTGGGATAGTGAGTTGTGTTGGGCCCTTCGAAATTCTTCTGCAACTTGGCTCAAATCGGTCCAGATTTGGTTATGGCTGCTATATAGACCGATATCTCGATTTAAAGTCTTGGCCCCATAAAAGGCGCATTTATAATCCGATTTCACTGAAATTTGACACAGTGACTTCGACATCCGTGTCGTATATGGCTCAGATCAGTTTATTTTTAGATATAGCTACTAAAAAGATCCATATTTTGTTATACACAATTGAACAATGACTTGTACTTATTAGTATTTGGTCCAAATCGGAACATATTTCGATATAGCTGCTATGGGGTATAAGGTATGCATTTTTCACCGGATTTTGACGAAAGGTGGTTTCCGTATATACACGAGGTGGTGGGTATCTTTTACTTGTTTTTACTTTTTTAGCTGATATTTGTCTTTCAATCTGCAGTAGCCAGAATTTGGGTCCCATTGCAAAAACATCTTGCTGTAGCAGATAGTCTCCGTGGGGTAGGGTATTACAATATATTGTCGGCCCAACTTTAGCTTCTCTTTACTGGTATCATTTGGTGACATTGCCTCATTCAAGCCAAATATTCAACATTTAACCTTAAGCTAAAATTAAAGCAAGCAATGCCATTTAAATCAGGCTACACTGCCGCTTGAAAAGGTTGCTGGCTGAATCTGCCATTTGTATCTTTTCGTGTTTTTTTCACCATCCACCCACTCACATGTCTGATTAAACGATTGATTGACAACCAACATAAACGTTGGGAGCATTCATCACTTGCTTGTCATTTGCAAATCCTGCACTAAAGGCATTTTTTCTGGAGGGGAGGAGGAGACATATCCTGCAAACAGCAAATACGATATGTAATTATCGGACGCGAAAACATTATCATTATCAATGTCGATATGGCGAACCAGAAGAGCAGTGCCATTTGGAATCTAACACATAGATGGTTTTTGGTGATGGACAACGAAGGCCATGTTGAATGTGTTTTGCATACGTTTGAATGTAGAGAGAGAGAGTTTTGTAGAAGGTTATCATATAGATTGTACAGGTTATTGTATTTCCCGAATATTGATATCAGATTCGTGCTTTACTCCCAAAGACCTTTCATTTGAGCCCCATATTGCTATGGTCGTAAACTTGTCCACTTTGGGGATGTTTTTGGGGAGAGATGGCCTCCCAAACACTTGGTCCCATATTTGGATATCAGATTCGAATTCTACACTAAAATACCTTTTATTTGAGCCCCATATTCCCATGGTCAGTAAATAAGTCCTGTTTGGGGGGTGTTTTGGGGAAGGGGTGGACCCCCAGAATTCTACTCGCAAATACCTTTCATTTGAGTCCCATATTGCCATGGTCGGTAAATATGTCCGATTTAGGGGTGTTTTGGGGCTTGGGGTGGTCCCCATAGCACTCGGTCCGACAATTGGATATCAGATACGTTTTCTTATCCTAAATTCCTTTCATTTGAGTCCCATATTGTCGTGATTCGTGTAAATATGTTTGGTAGGTTTTAGGGTTGGGCAGCCCCCCTAAGTACCCATCCGAAATTTGGATACCAAATTTTTATTTTTAGGTTACTATATGAGAGCACACAAAATTTCGCTTAAATCGCTCCACACATCTCCGAGATCTGGCGTTTCTGAAAATTAGGGTAAGGGGGAGGGCCCGCCCACCTACGGATATCAAAAAATTTAATACCCTATTTCCACCACGGGGTCATTATGCACCATCTGTGAAAATGTTAAGAAAACCCGTTCAGTCGTTTCTGAGTCTATAAGGCACACACAAACATACAAACAAACAAAACTACAAATAAACACAAATTGATTTTTATATATAAGATATAATTTTTTGATATCGGAAGGGGAGGCGGACCCTCCCCTTACGCCAAAAGTACTACTCAAAAATAAAAGTGGACCGATCGGGACAATATGGGACTCAAATGAAAGGTATTCAGGAGTAGAGAATGAATTTCATATTAAATCAACCAGATTTTTAAACATCAATCTAGAGATTCAGTCAGATCCCTATGGCTAGGTTGGCTTTGCACTGTGGATGACATACGTTATCTGTCCATGGTAAATTATGATGCTCGTTCACCGGCTCGGAGACCATGCATGCGACGAATGACTCGACTTCTCGCCCTACCATTCTCGATATATTCCATAAATTGTCGTTTGGCACTCCACATCAGTCATTGCTAAGCAGCCCAAAGTGACCGAAATCACAGACTTGCTAGCACACGTTAGTTCACCCATACGTACCGTTGCCTAAATTACAGCGCCTGGAACACTTGGGGTAATGTAACTTAGGTACCATTATAGGCAAGCTGTGGTCTCCTGTTGAGTCACTCTCGAATCCCGGTAGAATTGATGACAGGACCTCGGTTATCTTTGGCGACGTAACTGTGACTTATACATCCATAGAGATACGCCAGGTTGTTCAACCGTCAATTTCTTGAGCTTCCCGAGAGTGACGGGGCTAGGAGGAAAGCCATTCGTCGTATTCGTAGTCTCCGAGCCGATGGACAGCCATCACAATTTATCGTGGACGAAGTTACGAATGTCATCCCTGGCATCAAGTCAGTTGGGCCCCAACTGAATCTCTACATTAATGCTGAAGAATCTGGATCTACCTGTAGTCGAGTACATTATAACGGTCCTCAAACTGCCTTTGAACAATTTTATAGTACCCACTGTTTGGCAGATAGGTCCGGGGTGATTCCGCTATGGAAGTCTAGAAAGGACCCGAGTAAAGGGGGACTCGTACAGACCGATCTTCCTTCTCTTACCAGTAGCCCAGATGCTTTAAGGACTTATCCTCCCGATCCTCGTTGGAGAATTCCCCTTCGCCTAGCATCAGCATGAATTTCGAAGACTACATGGCACAAGAACTGTTTTGCATACCATCGCCGTCGCGAATAATCTCTGTGGTCGCCAGTCATTTATGGCACTTAGGAATAATGAACCGAAAATCTTAAAAATTAAACAGAGATTTTCCCAAGGCGGGGTGACATCTCCAGCACAATATTGAACCTCCACATTCTCCAGACGGCATAGAGATCATATCTTTTGCGGACGAGTGTACGATCATACGGCATAAGGCACCCCACCCATTGATGACATCTGCGCTAGGTTAAACATCTACCGCTTAACGTCTTGCCACTTATTTCGCTACAAGAGATTTGAGGATATCTGCCATCAAATCTTCTGCCACATTATTTACTACAGGGTGGCTGATGAATATTGCTACAATGATGAATATTGCTACATTTTTTTTTCGGTGTATGGAATACATTTTTCTTTTATTCATGTTAAATTAAATTATTAAATTAATTATTAAATTATTATTAATTAAATTAATTAATTAATTAATTAAATTAATTATTAAATTATTATTATTAAATAGAAAAAAAGTTATTACATTTTTTTTTGGTAGCGGCTTTCATCAGCCACCCTGTATATACACACATGAGGTGGATCGGGAGCTGAATGTGATGGTCGATGGAGTGACAATTCCGGCCATCAAGTGTCCCAAAATACTTGGTGTCACATTTGAAAGCTTTCACACATTCTCCTCACATGCCACTGCAGGGACAATCCAAATCATCATCTTGTGAATAGGTATCTACCGCGCAGAAGCTTACATGATCTAGAGTATGATGTCTAGCGCTACAAGAGAGAACCTCTAGATCAAGTGGCGTATAAATCGGGCCTAGACAACATTCATGCAGACACGGTAGCAGATGCGATGAATGGCTAACGGGTAAATGTAGTCCTTGGAGAACGACCGCCTCTCATTGCTCCTGAAGAAGTTGACCTCCCCCGGCAAACCAGAGTAGTTCTGGCTCAATTACAATCCTGCAGATGCAGCCGCCCAAACTCCTACAGATTCAGGATTGATGCCGACGTACAAGATGCATGTCCGACTGTGACCAGGGACCAAACGATAGACGTCACCTGTTTAACTGCCCAGCCAGATCCACTCGACTCCGACCTAGATCCCTCTGGACGCACCCTACCATAGTCGCAGAGTTCCTGGATCTGGATATTCGGCAGAATCAAGCAGACAAAAGATAGAACACAACACACTGCTACAACAACAACAACCCACAATAAAGCGTCTGAAGGCCATACAGCTTCGTTTATGACCCGACCCTGATACTCGACCTTAATATGGTTCAGATCGGACTATATGTAGATACAGCTACCATATAGACCGATCTGCCGATAAGGGGTATGGAGCCAATAAAATCTTTATTTATTACTCGATTTGACTGAAATTTGCAACAGTGGGTTATTGTAAACCTCCCGACATCTGTTTTAAATATGGATTAGGTAGGTCCATATTTAGATATAGCTGCCATATAAACCGATCTTGGGTCTTGTCTTCTTGAGCCTCTAGATGGCGCATTTCTCGTCCGACTTAACTGAAATTTTGCACGTTGTGTTTCGGTTTCACTTCCAACAACTGTGCTAAGTATGATTCAAATTAGTTCATAATCCGGTATAGCTGCTATATAAACCGATCTTGGGTCTTGACTTCTTGAGCCCCTAGAGGGCGCAATTCTCGTCTGATTTGACTGCAATTTTGCATGAAGTGTTCTGTTATGACTTCCAATAACTGTGCCAAGTATGGCGTAAATCGGTATAGAACCTGATATAGCTGCCATATAAACCGATCGGGGATCTTGACTTCTTGAGCCAAAAGTGGGCACAATTCTCATCCGATATGGCTGAAATTTTGCATGAGGGGTTTTGTTATGACTTTCAATAACTGTGCTAAGTATGGCGCAAATCGGTATAGAACCTGATATAGCTGTCATATAAACCGATCTGGGATCTTGATTTCTTGAGCCTTTAGAGGGGGCGCTTCCCATCCGATTTCGCTGAAACGCAACGGCTTCTCTCATGACCTTCAACATACATGTCTAATATGGTCTGAATCGATCAGTAGCTTGATACAGCTCCCATATAAATCTGTCTCCCGAGTTTGCTTCTTGAGCGCCTACAAGACGCAATTCTTATCCGAATGATCTGAAATATTACACAATGACTTCTACAATGTTCAGAATTCATTTATGGTCAGAATCGGACTATAACTTTATATAGCTCCAATAGCATAATAGTTCTTATTCAGTATTCTTTGTTTGCCCAAAAAGAGATACCGCGCATAGAACTCGAAAAATGCGATCCATGGTGGAGGGTATATAAGATTCGGCCCGGCCGAACCTTAGCACGCTCTTACTTGTTTATCTTGACGTCGTCATTAACGCTATCGACCTGCTCGTAGAAACACCTATCTTAGTGTGTATAAAAATACAATTTCGATGAAAATCTACCAAAATTGAAATGGGTCGTCCATCTGTCCAAACCCTTAAAGTTAAAAGTCATTCCTATCACCTTTGGTAGAAAAAGCCCATAATGGCATAGCTGATCCCAACGCTATTCCCAACGCTGATTCGTCCGTATCCATACTGAATTCCACACCCCTTCCCTTTAACTCTGCTCTTGTCCTGCCAGACTTCAAACGAAGCAGCGGTGGCCAGTGTTGCCACTTAATATAATAATATCTCCAGCGATTTTTTCAATAATTAACTTTGCATTTAAGTGTTGGAAAAACCTACCAATAATTGATATCAGCCTACCAACCTACCAAAACAAAGAAAATCCTACCAATTTTGTTAGGAAACTACCAAAACTACTTCTTGCTGTTCTTTGGAAACAGTTGTTTAGCATTAATAACCCTTTACATACTTTATGTAAGTATTGCCCATAATTTCAAAGCGGACATTGAAACAAGTATCCTGTGTGTATAGATCTACCCTGCAGCTTACATGGCATTTAAATGTTTGCATAATTGTCTGCACTTTTCTCCATTTTATGATATGTATGGGGTGTGTGAGTAGGAGCAGCATTGTTTGTTGCCTTATTAACGATGTCATCACAACGTCGTTCTAATACACTGAAAAAAATCGTATTGTAAAGAAATTATAAAGTAGATAGGATAGAAGGTATGATGCAAAGGTTGGACTAAAGAAATATCTCCAAGCACTTCTGCATTTTGGGTACATATTTTCTTCATCTTATCTATTACCACTGACTTTTCGAATTTTTTAAGGTTGCATATATCCGAAAAATTTCAAAAAATATTTATAGTTTTTTTTGTGAGTGTATAAAAGAAGATGTGCATGACATATGGCATAATGAGATAGTAACATATTTTCGAAACTATGGCAACCACTGAAACGCTGTTCTTAATGAGCAGTTTTGCTTAGTCATTGACAAAATCAGTTAGGGCTTAAAAGACCCCCAGCAAATACATAGCAAGAACCAAAATTTTCCCTGAAAATGGGAATCTATTGACATTGGTCATCATTAAAAGTTGTTACACAAATCGAATTGAATATAAATTTGTATAATTTTACTGAAAATGAAATTCAAACTCATTACATAGTCCCAAAGAGTGATGCAGATGTATACATCAACAAAATATGGCAAGAGAAGAACAAAACAAGTATGTGTAGAGTTAACGAATACAAAAGTCCCAATGGTAAACAAGTAAAAAGGCATAAAGTTCCGGGCCGAACTTTGGATACCCACCACCTCGGGTATATATGTAAACCCCCTTTCGTAACAATCCGATTCGAAAACTGGATAACTTAAGCACCCGAATTCGGCACAGACATTGAGTGGTAAATAATATGTCACTATTAAATTTGGTAGAACAAAGTATTGGTCTTTTTGGCAGCTATATCCAATTATAAACCGATCTGAACCACACTAAGGTCGCATATAGTGAAGCTCAGAAAAGTTCACTGTTTCAAATTTCAGCAAAATCGGGTTATATATAAAGATTTTATTGGCTTCAGACCCCTTATCGGCAGATCGGTTTATATGGCAGCTATATCTTAATATAGTCCGATCAGAACCATATTTAGGTCAGATGGTGTGAGGTCTTAACATAATCACTGTTTCAAATTTCAGCGAAATCGGGTTATAAATAAAGATTTTATTGGCTTCAGACCCCTTATCGGCAGTTCGGTCTATATGGCAGCTATATCTAAATATAGTCTGATCTGTACCATATTTGGGTCGGATGTTTGGAGGCTTAAAACTGCGCATTATTCTAAATTTCGGCGAAATCGGATAAAAATTAAACCTTTTATGGCCTTCAGACCCTTTAACGGGAGACCGGTCTATATGACAGCTATATCTAAATATAGTTCGATCTGTACCATATTTAGGTCGGATGATTGGAGGCTTAAAACTGCACACTATTCCAAATTTCAGCGAAATTGGATAAAAATTAAAGCTTTTATGGTCTTCAGACGCTTTATCGGGAGATCGGTCTATATGGCAGCTATATCCAAATAAAGCCCGATCTGATCCATATTTAGCTCAGATATCGGGAAGCTTAAAATAACCCATTGTTTTAAATTTTAGCGAAATCGGGTAATATTTAATACTTTTATGGCCTTCAGACCCTTTGTCGGGAGATCGGTCTATATGGCAGATATATCTAAATATGGACCGATCTACTCCATATTTAGGTCAGATGTTGGGAGGCCTAAAATAACCCACTGTTTCAAATTTCAGCGAAATTGGGTAATAAAGAAAGCTTTTATAGTCTTCAGACCCTTTATCGGGAGATCGGTCTATATGGTAGCTATATCTAAATATAGTCCGATCTGAATCATATTTGGGTCAGTTGTCGGGAAGACTTAAACTACTCACTGTTTCAAATTTCAGCAAAATCGGAAGAAAAATAGTTTTTATGGGCATTAGACCCTTTATCGGCAGATCGGTCTATATAGCAGCTACATCCAAATAAGGTTCGATTTGGCCCGTTCAAGACTTAACCAGCGTGCATCAAAAAAACTTATCTGTGCCAAATTTCAGCTCAATATTTCAATTTTTGAAGGCTCTAGAGTGATTACAACAGACGCGCGGACAGACAGATAAACGGACAGACACACGGACATCGTTAAATAGTCTTGAATTTTACGACGATCCGAAATATATATACTTTGTAGGGTCGGAAATTGATATTTTGATGTGTTGCAAAGGGAATGACTAAATGAATATACCCCCTATTCTACGGTGGTGGGTATAAAAATGCATGATATATGACACTTCGTACTTGACCAACTCATTTACACCCCTATCTTTGTTAATAGGATTAGGGAGGAGGTATTATCTAATCGATGAGGTTCAGCATTGGAGGGTGTCCATGGATGTGACGATATGTTCGGAAAATCTAATCGATGAGGTTCAGCATTGGAGGGTGTCCATGGAACACTCTTTCTCTGACCATCGCTACATTAGGTTTAGAATAGCACGGCCAGTGCCGAATCCGATAAGCTTCCGGAATAAGTTGAAAACCAACTGGACAAAATTCGGAAGACTACTCAGAAGAAGACTTGGACAAGATAATTTAGATTGTCCAAGCTTAGAAGACATTGACGAAAATGTCAACAGGATTACGACTGCACTGGTAGGGTCTTTCGAAGATAGTTGTTCTCTTTGGGAAAGGAAATCAGTCAAGAAAAACCCTGGATAACCAGAGAGATTCGCATTATTGGGAAAGAGGTCCGCAGACTTTGAACAGAGCAAATGCAAATTTTGCCCATGAACATTCCACTAAGGAGCTGGGTCAAACTTCTCACATATCAACGAGTGCAGTCCGATTCAAGTTTTAAGCTCAATGATAGTGGGCCTCCTTTTTATAGCCGAGTCCGAACGGTGTGCCGCAGTGCGACATCTCTTTCGAGAGAAATGTTACATGGCATCGTACCTCACAAATGTTGTCAGCATTAGGAGGGGAAAATCACCGATGAAAATTTTTTCTGATGGTCTAGCCAGGATTCGTACCCAGGCGTTCAGCGTCATAGGCAGACATTCTAAACTCTGCGCTGCGGTGTCCTCCTCCTTTTTAATAGAGCAAATGCAAATTTGCCCATGAACATTCCATTAAGGAACAGGGGCAAACTTCTCACATATCAATGAGTGCAGTCCGATTCAAGTTTTAAGGTCAATGATAATGGGCCTCCGTTTTATAGCCGAGTCTGAACGGCATGCCGCTGTGTGATACCTCTGCCATACCAAATGGTACAGTACCTCCCAAATGTCGCCAGCATTAGGAGGGGATAACCACCGCCGAAAAATTTCATGATGTTCTCGCCAGGATTCGAACTCAGGCGATCAGCGTCAAAGGCGGACATGCTAACCTCTGTGCTACGGTGGCCTCCTTTTTAGCTTTTTTTCGATGTGCTCTGTGCACATCGTAAAAAAGATAAAATTTATTGGGATGTGTATTACAAACGGCTCAAGGAATACAATAAGATTACCAGAGCGGCAAAACGTGCCTCCTGGAAGCTTTTCTGCGAACAGGTCGATAGCGTTAATGACGTCGCCAAGATAAAAAATTTTCTCTCAAAAACCCATGTCCAAACTAAAACTTTAGTAGACGACATGGGAGTGAGAGCAGAGACAACGGAGGACATGTTGAGGCTTTTGATGAAAACCCATTTTCCCCAGGATACAACGGGACTCACGGAGTCACCGGAATCTAATAATAGTGATGCTGATCGAAGATTTATAATCAGGGAATTTATGGTAAAGGACTTTGAGGAGCTTCAAACCATTTAAGTCACCCGGACCTGATGGAATATTTCCGGCGTGTCTAAAGGAGGCCGACTAGCTGGCAACCCACCAGGCCAATATTTTCAAAGCGTGCCTGGCACTTGAATATATTCCGAAATCCTGGCAGCAGGCAAGGGTGGTATTTATACCCAAGCCCGGCAAGGCAAGTTATGCGACACCAAAGGCCTACAGACCTAAAAGCCTTACTAGCTTTACGCGTTCGACTGCTATCGTGATTGCGATAGACGGACGGACATTGCTAGATCGACTAAGGATTTGGAGACTATCAAGAATATATATTCTTTATGGGGTCTTAGACGAATATTTCTAGGTGTTACAAACGGAATGACGATATTAGTATACCCCCATCCTATGTTGGTGGGTATAAAAATTAAGGTTTGGTATAAATAAAGTTATCGCACATATATTCTGGCGACAATGGTTTATTCCTAAGTGTCAATTTCCATTAGTCATCATAGGAAATATAATTCGAATAACTGATGCATATATTCAGGCTGAAGAAAATCTTTGGTTCCATTGGTTTTAAAGGTTGATTTTTTAGTTGAAACAGCTCAGGTACGTTTCGTGTTTTGTTTACCTGCTGAAAACATCTTCAGTTTGGTCTTTAATTTAACCGTGAATCGTCTTACAAACGAACAACGCTTGCAAATTTTTGAATTTTATTATCGAAATGTGTGCTCTGTTAAGAAAGTTCATCGCGCGCTACTTCCATTTTACGGTGAATTTAATCGAACCACTGAAGCGGATATTCGGGCTATTGTGACCAAATTTCTCACCAAATTTAAATTGTTGGACTTCAAACCACCAGCACGCTTACGTTATCGCAGCTGTATCGGCTAGGGTTAATGATGACCATCAAGTATCAATTTTGAGGAAGGATTTCAAAATACAGCTGGTGCAAGAATTGAAGCCAAACGACCAACCGCAACGCAGAATTTTTGGTGAATGGGCTCTTGGAAAGTTGGCCGATGATCCACTTTTTTAGCGACAAAGGTCATTTTTGGCTCAATGGGTACGTAAATAAGCAGAATTTTCGATTTTGGAGTGAAGATCAGTCAGAAGCATTGCAAAAGCTACCAATGCATCCAGAAAACGTCACAGTTTGGTGCGGTTTATGTGCTGGTGGCATCATTGGACCGTACTTCTTCAAAGATGATCCGAATCGTAACTTAACTGTGATCAGCGCTACCGTGAGATGATATCCAACTTTGCCCAAAATGCATGACATGTGGTTTCAACAAGACGGTGCCACATGTCACACAGCATGCTTAACAGTGGACTTGTTGAGAGACGAGTTCGGTGAACATTTTATTTCACGTTCGGGACCGGTCAATCTGCCGCCCACATCGTGTGATTTAACGCCTTTAGATTTTTGTTGGGGCTATTTCAATGCTTATGGCTGCACAGACAAGCCCGCTTCAATTGACACATTGGAAGACAACATTGAAGCATTTATTCGTGAAATACTGGCCGAAATGTTGGAAAGGTTATGCCAAAATTGGACTATCGATTCAAAAAAAGATTTCATGCACTTTTCTGAATTTTAAGTGTTTTTTTTACCCATCAACGAAGGATGGGGGTATATTCATTTTGTCATTCCGTTTGCAGCACATCGAAATTTCCATTTCCGACCCTATAAAGTATATATATTCTTGATCAGCGTAAAAATCTAAGATGATCTAGCCATGTCCGTACGTATGACTGTCCGTCCGTCTGTCTGTCCATCTGTCTGTCCGTCTGTCCGTCCGTCTGTCTGTCCATCTGTCTGTCCGTCTGTCTGTCTGTCTGTCCGTCTGTCCGGCTGTCTATCTGTCTGTCTGTCTGTCCGTCTGTCTGTCCGTCTGTCTGTCCGTCCGTCCGTCCGTCTGTTTGTCTGTCCGTCTGTCTGTCCGTCTGTCCGTCTGTCTGTCTGTCTGTCTGTCTGTCCGTCTGTATGTCTGTCTGTCCGTCCGTCTGTCTGTCCGTCCGTCTGACCGTCTATCCGTCTGCCTGTTGAAATCACGCTACAGTCTTTAAAGATGGAGATATTGAGCTGAAACTTTGCACAGATGTTTTTTTATCCATAAGCAGTTTAATTTCGAATATGGGCTATATCGCACTACATCTTGATATAGCCCCCATATATACCGATCCGCCGATTTAGGGTATTAGGCCCATAAAAGCCACATTTATTATCCAATTTGGCTGAAATTTGAGACAGTGAGTTGTGTTAGGCTAGTCGACAACCTTCTTCAATTTGGCCCAGATCGGTTCAGATTTGGATATAGCTTCCATAAAGACAGAACTCTCGATTTAAGGTTTTGGGGCCTTAAAAGGCGCATTTATTGTTCGATGTCGCCAAAATTTTGGACAATAAGTTGTGTTAGGTCCTTCGACATTCTTCTTCAATTTGGCCTCGATCAGTCCAGATTTGCATATAGCTGCCATATAGACCGATCTCTCCATTTAAGGTCTTAAATTGGTACACTGAGTTGTGTTAGGCCCTTCGTCATTCTTCTTCAATTTGGCTCAGGTCGGTCCAGATTTGGATATAGCTGCCATATAGAGCGATCCCTCGATTTTAGGTTTTGGGTCTATAAAAGGTTTTGGGCCCACAAAAGACCTAATGTCGCCGAAATTCGGGACAGTGAGTTGTGTTATGATCCTCGACATTCTTCTTCAATTTGGCCTAGATCGGTCCAGATTTGGATATAGCTGCCATATAGACCGATCTCTCGATTTAAGGTTTTGGGGCCATAAAAGGCGTTTATTGTCCATTGTCGCCGAAATTTGGGACAGTGAGTTGTGTTAGGCCTTTCGTCACTCTTTTTCAATTTGGCTTAGATCGGTCTAGATTTGGATAAAGCTGCCATATAGACCGATCTCTCGATTTAAAGTTTTGGGGCCATAAAAGGCGCATTTATCGTCCGATGTCGCCGAAATTTGGGACAGGAAGCGGTGTAAGGCTCATCGACAGTGAGTTGTGTTATGATCTTCGACATTCTTTTTCAATTTGGCCTAGATCGGTCCAAATTTGGATGTAGCTGCCATATAGACCGATCTCCCTATTTAAGGTTTGGGCCCATCAAAGGCGCATTTATAATCCGATTTCACTGAAATTTGGCACAGTGACTTATGTTAGGCTTTTCGACATCTGTGTCGTATATGGTTCAGATCGGTTTATTTTTAGACATAGCTACTAAAAGACCAATATTTTGTTATACACAATTGAACAATGACTTTTACTTCAAAGTATTTGGCCCAAATTAAAACATATCTGTTTTGGGGCATAAGGTATGCATCTTCACTGGATTTTGACGAAAGGTGGTTTACATATATATGCCTTTTTACCTTTTTTTTTTGAAAAACTTTCCTATAGCTTTTAAAATATCACCCTGTATATATTTTAGGACCATTTCACAATGTGTAGATATGATCACTGTAAAACGGCATATCAGGGGCATGGAAATTCCAAATAGCAACGAAAGTACGGGGTCAGTAGAGTATACCCCCAAATGGGGTTTAGGTTTTCAGGGCATACGTTTTTTAAGCCACATATATGGGTTACTTTTGGCGTGAGAGACCCTCTTTGATACTTGTCTTACAGATTTAGTATCAAAGTTATACTATAACCTCATATGCATTTGATTTAAGCCCATATAGTACCGATCGGTATATGTGCCCCTTTCAGTGACCTCAAATTCAAAGATCAGATTTTAATTTTTGGGTTATTAAGAGTGTACAATCAAAATTTCGCTTAAATCTGTCCACCTTTCTCTGATATTCGAGTATCTAGGAAGGTTATTTTTTTTTTTTTTTTTTTTTTTTTTTGTTTTTTTTTTTTTTTTTTTTTTCTTAAGTCTATAGATTATAATCCTTACAGACTAAATTATATGCTAAATATTTACGAATATATACATATTTTAGATTCAAAATAAATAAAACTATGTGTTTAAGTGAAGTATTAATTTTCTTTTAACAGAATCACGTTTTTCAGAGAGATCGATGAGGCTATAAAATTTATTAAATTCAACAAAGAGGCGGCGTAAAGGGTCGTTGTTTGCATAGTTTGATGTGAAATAATTTATTTGAAATAGCTGATAGTTTCGGGATGGCCTTAAGGGAACATTTATGTAAATTCTATTCAAAATAAAATCGGAGATTATTTTGCCTTGCATTATATTGATAAGGAAAGTAACATTCAGCATTATTCGTCGGCTTTTTAATGTTGGTAATTTTATTAAGTTTAATCTGTATTCGTACGATGGTAGAGCCCGAGGGTCCCAGCCACGCCCCTTAAGGCAAAATAAAAGAAATTGTTTCTGAACTGACTCAATCGCATTCGAATGAATGGAATAGGCTGGATCCCATATAATGGACCCATATTCCAAAGTAGAACGTACAAAAGAAATATATAATTGTTTCGTTACTAAGGGATCTGAAAATTCTTTACTCCAACGCTTGATAAATCCCAAACTTCTATAAGCTTTGTTCGTAATTAAGGAAATATGTTTTCTAAAATCCAACCTGTGGTCCAACAGAATCCCCAAATCATGAATAGAGTCCACATACTCCACCATACAATCATTCAAATAGTAACTCGTATCAATTCTTCTCAGCCGAAAGAAAGACATATGTTTACATTTTAAAGTGTTTAGTTCTAGCAAGTTAGCATTGCACCATTTATAAAACTCATTAAGATCGGATTGCAGTATACACTGGTTTGCTTCCTCATTAAAAGAGTAGAAAATTTTAACATCATCTGCATACATTAGAACCTTTGATCGATGTATCACGCTGGGCAGGTCATTTATAAACAATGTAAATAAGACCGGTCCAAGATGACTTCCTTGAGGAACACCGGATGTCACAATTATCTTGTCAGAAATAGCATTTCCTACTTTCACCATCTGAGCTCTGCCCATTAGATATGATCTTATCCACTTCAATAACGCATTGGAGAAACCCATAAGATGCAACTTCAACAACAGTAATTCGTGATTGACCTTATCAAAAGCCTTACTAAAGTCTGTATAAATACAGTCAGTTTGATATCGTCTTCTAAATCCTTCATTTACAATCGTAGTTAACTCTAAAAGATTCGTCACTGTAGACCGATGCTTCCGGAAGCCATGTTGAAATTTACAAAAAACAGATGAGACCTGAAAGGATAATATCTCAGTCACAATTTTTTCAAATAATTTAGGAATTGTATTCAGTTTAGCGATTCCTCTATAGTTCGATGCATCAATTCTACTACCCGATTTAAATAAAGGTACAATAAACGATTCTTTCCATATTGGTGGTAAATAGCCAGTATCCAGGGACTTATTGAACATTATAGAGAGAGGAAGAGCAAAATTCTCTGCACAGTATTTAAGAATGCATGAAGGGATTCCATCGGGACCTGGGACCGTTGTGTCCTTTAGACTCTTTAAATTGGCCAACACCGTTGTAATATCCAATAATGGAATAGTAACGGTTGAGAATTCCTCAATATAGTAGGGATATTGGAAAGTGGAATCATATACATTATCAGAGTAGGTAGTTTTAAAAAATGATGCAAATATATTGGAAATTCCAGTATCATCATCTGCAACATCAGATCCAAAATGTAAGCTCTTTGGACAATCATTAGATCGACGCTTAGACTTTATGAATCCATAAAAAGATTTCGGGTTGGATACCAATTCATTCTTCATTCTCGATATATAGCCCTGATACAGTCTTCTATTTAAGATGGTGTATTCCGATCTTGTGACTGAATAATTTACAAAGTCCAAAGAAGAACCACTTTTTTTAAACTTTTTATAATGCTTATTCTTTCTATTCTTTAATTCAGATAAAGCAGCCGAATTCCACGGAGGACCAGTATTCCCACATTTAATCATCTTCGGAACAGCTATAGACAATCCATCTTTCAAAATAGAATAAAACATTTCAATCATCTCATCCAGTGAGTTTAGTGATTTAAGTACAGACCAATCAATCGATCTTAAAAATGAATTCATCTGATTATAGTTTGTTTTGGAGAAACAATATCTTGTCTCCTCTAAATAAGAATTAGCAGAGTCACTAGAGCATAACAATAAGGGAACTTGAATTTTTATGGTGGGATGATATCTATCCTCAGGGTGGACTAAAGGATCCCATGGACAAACAAAAATGTCGTGAGGTTGACTTACGAATACAAGGTCAAGAAGTTTACCAAAAACGTTGTGAATATTATTAATTTGTGACAAGCCGGAACCAAATAATGGACCAATACATTGGTTAGTACTCTCACTGATTGCAGTAGGCAAAAGATCATTACTATCTTGACTAAAAGTCCAATTAATACTTGGTAAATTAAAGTCTCCGAGAACAATTAAAATATCGTTTGGTTTTGCTGACTCAAATGCACTTAAAATAGACGACGTGTGGTTGGTATAAATATCAACGCTCGAACTAGGTGGTACATACGAACATGTTACAAAAAGTGTTAAGTTCTTAAGAAACACTTTAACAGCGACTATTTCAGTACCAGTAGACAATGAAAGAGGAATTTCTTCTGCCGTAAATCGAGAAGCTACAGCTATAAGAACCCCGCCACCTCTAGTTTTGGAAGTCTCATTGCGATCACGTCTAAAAATTTGATACTGTTGACATAAAATTTCCCTATCATATACATTATCTTGAAGCCATGTTTCGGTGAAAGCAATTATATCGTAATTAAATTCAAAACTATTAATAAATAAGGAAGATAACTTAGAATTTAAGCCTCTAACATTTTGATATACAAGACTAATGTCTTTAACGGAGGGTGTTGCAATTAGTTTTTTGAATCATTGTTTGGCAAATAAACTACATCAGTTCTTGGAATATCCCTATAAACATATTCGTGAATTACAGCTTTAGGAGGCCAAAAAGATGGGTTTACAATTGTTTCAAAAATATCATCAGGAACAATTATTTTAAATGAAATTTTACTTCTTTTTTCTGCATATTTAAATTTAAAGACCCTTATCTCATGATTAGAGCCAATTTTACTATTAATATATGAAATTATATCGTTCTCAGAAGTTTCAGCCGCAAAACGGGCAGCAAATATAGTTTTCTTCGGTACGACAACACGTAAATTGGGACTAGCCGGAGTATTCGGAGCATTTGGAGATTTCGGCGAAGTTAGAGGGGAATAAAATTGATTAGTTCCGGATGGAATAACTTCCGCTGTTAATTTGTTTGCATCGGTAGGTTTTGACGAGGATACACTTGTAGAGAAAGTATCCGGAAGATTGATTTTCGGAACAGATATGACATTTGTTTCATCGTTTGCTGCAGTACGGACAGTAATATCGGATGGCTTCTTTCTTTTGCGTAAAGAATCAGAAGGAGATTGAAGGAACTGATCCAAACGGGATGAGTTATCAAATACTTGTTTGTATTTATTGAACTTTTCCAAGACAGAGTTGAGTTCCAGGGATATTTTATTAAACTCTATACGTGTAGTTTTGAAAAAGGAATAAAATTCAGCATCGTACGCACGACATTTAATACAGCACCAACGTAGACCTTTATTTTCTCTTAGATTATCAGCAGTTCGGACGGATAATTCTACACATTTGTCGTGATAAGAGTCCAGACAGAGCCAACATGATACCATCGAATCCCCAGACGTCGAACTTTTGCAGTTAACTTTTATGTAAAAAAAACCTCAAAAAAGTTTCATCCCCATAAGAAATATTCCCGTGGCCCAGATCGTGAACCCTATATTATATCACAGAAGATTCTGTTGAACCATTCGATAAACATGTTTTAGAGGTGTCCCAATTGGAGTAGAAATGTGTTTTGAACGTTTACAAAATTGCTTTAAAAAACAATAACATCAGTTTGATGATAAAAATGTGAATTTTCATTACTAGGCCAGAAATATATATAGCAGCCCTCGTATCCAAATAAGGATACAATGATCGAGCACTTGCTGTTTTCAGATCAGGTTTCTTAGAAGCATAGGTTCCATTTAGGAGAGAGGCTAATTCGTCTGTAATTAAGGGCACCTTGCAAATGCGTCTCTAAGAGGTCTCCTTGAATACTCCAAAGGGTGGCATGATTCCGATAGAGAACATGATCAAATTCTCCATTCGGATGATTGTTTGTTAAAGTGTATGGTTACTGGTAAGCACATTCATATGGTAGGCACTAAAGTTGGTGCGGACCAGGGCTACCCTCTCGAGAAAGCACTTAAATGAGGGAGTATTAATGGATTCATTATGCCATAGACCTTAGCTGTTACGCTATCTTAATGACCCTTTAAGAAAGGCAAGTAGGCAATATAACTATTGAAGGAAGATTCACATGGCGAATGGCTGGTTATTTTTGGTCAGGCGACACTAACGGTCATTTAATTTGAAACTTTGATAAGTTTCAACTACTTTTCCCATCCAATTAATTTTCTTAATTAGCGACTTTAGTTCTAGTCATGGCCTCTTAGACGATTTTTAGGTTTATAAAACAGACAATTTGTCATTTACTTCCAAGGCAGTTAAATATTTACCACCATAAAATGAAATTCGTTTCTTAAATCTTTCCACTGAAGTTCTCGATTCATGCCATGTCTGAAATTTCATAATGAGGATGTTTATGTTGGCGTTTATATCGATTATCTGTATGTAATTGACATTTTCATTTGAAAAATCAATTAAGAACTGAACAGAGAAATTTTCCGAGTGCTTAAGGGCAACTGTTGCTCCATTGAGTGTTGGTCTCCGACAAATTTAAATAGGATTTTATGTTAAATGAAATTCTAGCCCGCCCTTATCATGATGACAGCACAACAACAACTTCAAGATGCAGTCAGTGATAGCATGTTTGTATTGAAATAAGGATATTACTTGGGAAACTGTCGTCCCGGCTGTCAATAGTGGTGGTCTTGGCCACTTTGATAATGTTTACGACACATCTTAAGTGTTCATTTTGAAGTTTTAAATTATAATTAAAACTGTTGATGAACAAGACGATATATAAATGTTCTTGTTAAATTAGCAAATGCATCTATTGACATATTGATTGGCTTTTAAGTTAAACAACTGAAGCATTTTTATTGAAATTACTTATGCACTGAGAAAATTTTGAAATCAATGGGAGTTATTTTGTATGGAAGGGTTGCCTTGCCTTGTTGTTGTTGCTGAAGTCATATTCGCATATGGAGATAGTGATCCTCGTTAAGCTTTATAAGTGAGCAATCCCTTTTCGGTCCATATGACCGATCGCCGCTGAAATATGTTGACCATTGCCTATTTAAAGGATTCAACAACTTGCCTTGTCGTGTCGAGCGACATAGGCTCGCAGTATTTAAGCAAGAGCCGGCTACGCCCGGCCTCTCATTGAGACTCTCCGCTCGATTGTCCGCGGCTGTAATTGTAGCTACTGCGTATAGAGGATTCCACTATACGCAACCTGTAGACTTCCACTTTCTGTAAGCTGTAGCTCACGGCTAATCTTCTCTAGCTATGAACACCACACAGATCGGACCTTAAAATTCTGGCCTGTGTTATGCTCATAGTTAGCCCGTACCGGGTTTGTGTTTTTATTGTTGTTGTAGCCACATTTTCATGTGAAGGTGGCGATCCTCGTCAAGCTCCTGTGTGCGCGAGCTCGTTCCGGTCCAAACGACCGATCGCCTCCGGAACAAGGTGGCCATTGGTTATTTAAAGACGCAAATAACTCGCCTAGTCATATCGAGCATCATATGCACCCAGTATTTGTGCAAGAGCCGGTGCCACCCAGACTCTCACTGAGACCTCCGCTGGCCAAGGTGGCCATTGGTTATTTAAAGGCGCAAATAACTCGCCTTGTCATATCGAACATCATAGGCACCCAGTATTTGTGCAAGAGCCGGTGCCACCCGGACTCTCACTGAGACCTCCGCTCGATACCGCGGATTGTTCGCAACTGCCATTGCAGCTACTTCGTATGGAGCATTCCACTATCCGTAACCTGTGGACGCAATGAACATCACACAGATCGGACCTCAATGTTCCAGCCTATGTGGTGCTTACAGCTATCCCGTGCCGGGTGTCTTCTTGTCTTAAGACTTTGTCGAAGATTTTCTTCGCTTACATCTTTCGTGCTAAGTTTCCATGCTACTTCTTCCATCGGACGCCTCCCCAGGTAGTGGATAGGGGAAAGCTCATCGGACAAAAATTGGGTCTTGTAAGGTCTCAAGAAGTCAAATCGGAAGATCGGTTTATATGACAGCTATATCAGGATATAGGCCGATATGGACAGTATTTGACACAGTCGTTGGTAGTCATAACAGAACACCACATAGAAAATTCCGCCAAATCGGACAAAAATTGCGGCTTGTAAGGGATGAAAAAGACAAATCTGAAGATCGGTTTATATGGCTGCTATTTCAGGTTATAGACCGATTTGAACCGTATCAGGCACAGTTGTTGAAAGTCAAACACGAACACTACATGCAAAATTTCCGCAAAATCGGACAAAAATTGCGGCTTGTAAAGGCTCAAGAAGTCAAATCGGTTTATATGGGAGCTATATCTAAATCTGAACCGATATGATCCATTTGCTATCCCCAATGACCTACATCAATAGGATATATCTTTGCAAAAATTTCAAGCGGCTCTACGCATTCGACCGCTATCGTGATTTCGACGAGGAGAAACGAGGCTTCTCCTGTGCAGTTTAGAGGCGCTACATGCCTTTTTATACCCACCACCGAAGGTGGTCGAAATATCTATTTCCGACCCCATAAAGTATTGTATATATATTCTTGATCAGCGTAAAAATCTAAGCCATGTCAATCCGTGCGTCCGTCTGTCTGTTGAAATCACGCTACAGTCTTTAAAAATAGAGATTTTGAACTGAACTGCTACGTTCGAAGATGGACTATATTGGACTATATCTTGATATAGCCCCCATATAGACCGATCCGTCGATTTAGGGTCTTAGGCCCATAAAAGTCACATTTATTATCCGATTTTGCTGAAATTGGGTACAGTGAGTTGTGCTAGGCCCTTCGACATCCTTCTTCAGTTTGGCCCAGATCGGTCCAGATTTGGATATAGCTGCCGTATAGACCGATCTCTCGATTTATGGTTTTGAGCCCATAAAAGGCGCATTTATTATCCGATGTCGCCGAAATTTGGGACAGTGGGTTATGTTAAGGCCCTCGGCATATTTATGCAATTTGGCTTAGATCGGTCCAGATTTGGATATAGCTGCCATATAGACCGATCTCTCGATTTAAGGACTTGCGTCTATAAAAGGCCCATTTATTATCCGATTTTGCCAAAATATGGGGCAGTGAATTGTGTTAGGCCCTTCGACATCCTTCTTCAATTTAGCTAAGATCGGTTCAGATTTGGATATAATTGTCATATAGACCGATCTATCGATTTAGGGTTTTGGGCCCATAAAAGGCGCATTTATTGTCCGATGTCGCCGAAATTTGGGACAGCGAGTTATGTTAAGGCCCTCGGCACACTGATGCAATTTGGCCTAGATCGGTCCAGATATGGATATGGCTGCCATATAGACCGATCTCTCGATTTAAGCACTTGCGTCCATAAAAGGCGTATTTATTATCCGATTTCGCCAAAATGTGTGACAGTGAGTTGCGTTAGGCCCGTCGACATCCTTCTTCAATTTGGACCAGATCGGTTCTGATTTGGATATATCTGCCATATAGACCGAACTCTCGATTTAAGGTCTTGGGCCCATAAAAGGCGCATTTATTGTCCGATGTCGCCGAAATTTGGGACAGTGAGTTGTGTTAAGCTCATCGACATTCTTCTTCAATTTGGCCCAGATCGGTTCAGATTTGGATATAGCTGCCATATAGACCGATCTCCCGATTTCTGCAATTTGGATCCGATCTCTCGATTTAAGGTTTTTGGCCGATAAAAAGCGCATTTATTGTCCGATGTCGCCGAAATTTGGGACAGTGTTAGGCCCTTAGACATCCTTCTTGAATTTGGCTCAGATCGGTCCAGATTTGGATATAGCTGCCATATAGACTGATCTCTCGATTTAAGGTTTTGGGGCCATAAAAGGCGCATTTATTGTCCAGTGTCGCCGAAATTTGGGACAGTGAGTTGTGTTAGGCTCTTCGACATTGTACGTCAATTTGGCTCAGATCAGTCCAGATTTGGATGTAGTTGCCATATAGACTGATCTCTCGATTTAAGGTTTTGGGGCCATAAAAGGCACATTTATCGACAAGTTGCATTAGGCTCTTCGCCATTTTTCTGCAACTTGGCTCAGATCGGTCCAGATTCGGATATAGCTGCCATATAGACCGATCTCTCGATTTAAAGTCTTGGCCCCATAAAAGGCGCATTTATAATCCGATTTCACTGAAATTTGACACAGTGACTTATATTAGGCTTTTCGACATCCGTGTCGTATATGGTTCAGATCGCTTTATTTTTAGATACAGCTACTAAAAAGATCAATATTTTGTTAAACACAACTGAACAATGACTTGTGCTTATTAGTGTTTGGTCCACATCGGAACCTATTTCGATATAGCTGCTATGAGGCATAAGGATGGATTTGTCGCCGGATTTTGACGAAAGGTGGTTGACATATACACCCGAGGTGGTGGGTATCCAAAGTTCGGCCCGGCCGAACTTAACGCCTTTTACTTGTTTTAAACTTCGCTTTATTCTTCCGTTTGGGCCCTTGTATGAGGTCACCCAGTGCGTATAATGATTTTTCTTTTCATTTTGTGTTACTTATACGCCACATATGCAAATGGTATCAAACCATAAACAAAGGATTATAGTCAGACATAAGCAGAGTCGGTATTTTGATACCCCCACACGTTTTGAGTTATACGAGGGATGCCGATGGGACATTATGACTTTACCTATTGCCAAAAGGTACTGCAAAGGAGATGGATTTCGAACTCTTTAGTAAACCTTCGTCATTAATGGAATGATTTTCCGCATTTGAAGAATACACTGTCAAGAACACAAAAGTTTAATAAGATAATCAGGTTTTCTCTCTTTTACTTTAAGATCGCTGCTATAGGTTAGGTTAGGTAAGAGTGGCAGTCCTTTACAGACTCAACTAGACAATTAAAAGTCTTTTGTGATACCACAGTAGCTACAGACCAAGGCTTCTGGAGGGAACGGAACCCACGACTCCTGTACTGGTAATCCAAGCACGCTACCAACTCGGCTACCAGGGCGCCCTCTGCTGCTTTAATCCGCTTACATATACACATTCTCCCGTAAACGGCATGCAAATTTTTTTCACATCATTCGTTTTCAGGCAAATTGAATGATGTTAAAAATTGTCGCTACATTTCCGCTCAATTGCACAAATTCTCGAGAATAACTAAAAAAAAATGCACTAAAACATCAGCATACATTTGATGAAGTGGATAAAATGGGAGATTTTAACAAACACGACAGTGGCCAATGCTGAAGCATGTCCATGTCACAATGGCTTGAAGGCTTTTAATGGTCAGTGAATTGGACCAAACACTTAAGTGGCATGCATCACTCACTCACTGACTCAACTGTCAACTGAATTGAAATGGCTTTTAATATGAATGCGATCAAGGTAAAGTCATTGGGATTAGCATGGGGGACTGACATCGTTGGCCACGACTAGTTTTGTGTTATCATGTCAGTGTAGGTATTGTCTGTGTTAAAATAACAACAGTTTCCTGTTTTAAATGGTGACATGGATGCCACGAACGAGGTATGACCATGTACATGCATAAGAATGTTGAAAAAAATGCCTAGGGGACATTCGAAATTGAAATGTTTGCATGTTGTTTTTGTCATCATTTATTGATTTGTACTTTACCATCTCCTTCACTCAGTACAGAGTGAAGTTGCTGGCCAATCAGGTGTAACGACGTAAGCAATAACTATAAGAAAAACTTGTGGTATCCGCTAAAGGGAAGAAACTTCAAAGTTACATAGAGGAATTGAATATTGAAAGATGGAGGTTAAACTAAAAGTAACCTGTAGCTGATGCAATAACAGAACTTCCTATACATGAAATGATAAAGTTTAAGGATATACTACTAAATTCAAAATTCAGTAAGGAAAGGGTATTATTCATTCGGCACCGCCCGCTCAACACCTACCCTTTACTCGTAAATGCAAAGTTGAAGCTACATCTAGGTTAGGTTAGGTTTAAGTGGCAGTTTGCCATCAGACCCACTTGGAAGTTCTCGTCCATTGCGATACCACAGGAATAGGAGAAGGAAGATGCCTTCTAGTTCCTTACATTGAACCATCCAGATCGCTTTAAAAAGCCCAATAACTTGCGAAAGTTCACATCCGCTAAATCAGACAAGTTCTCAAAGAAATGATAATCTAAAGTGGAACTCCTTCTGACTGCCAGTGCTGGACACACACACAGCAGATGTTTTATAGTCTCTTCTTCCTTGATGTCCTAACAGCTTGGGCAAAAGACGCTACAGACAACCTTCAGTCTGTCAGCATGTTTTCCGATTAGACAGTGACCTGTCATGACGAACACAATGACTGAGACGTCTGTTCTAGCCAGTTGGCAGCAAAGCGGTTGACATCTGCAAGTTTAGATTAGGCCACATAGTTTTGGAATGCTCACAGTCCGCTCTTTGGGACCATCTATCATTCGTTGTTCTTCGGGCCTGGTCCTAAAAACGTAGCTTACATGTCGCTAGAGGCATACCCACAGATTTCAGTTTCCCTGGAATGAAGAACTATCCACTTAGTCTCGCTTTACAATTCCCTGGAATATCTCTGTGGTCTGGCACCCAGAACCGATGAATATTGAACTGTTCAGTCATCTCGTTGAGAGATCGAGGACGGTTTTTGAATTCAGAAATACGTTAGCCAACGACTTATGGTTGCCTGGCTGTCCGAGAAGATATATTGGGTTGCCCAAAAAGTAATTGCAGATTTTTCATATAGTCGGCATTGACAAATTTTTTCACAGCTTTTGACTCTGTAATTGCATTCTTTCTTCTTTTAGCTTGCTTTAGAAAAAAAGTGTAAACAAGTAAAAGCGTGCTAAGTTCGGCCGGGCCGAATCTTATATACCCTCCACCATGGATCGCATTTGTCGAGTTCTTTTCCCGGCAAAACAGGATATAAGAAAGGATTTGCTCTGCTATTAGAGCGATATCAAGATATGATCCGGTTTGTCAGCCAATTCGAATAAGAATTGCGCCTTTTGGGGTCTCAAGAAATAAAATAGAGAGATCGATTTATATGGGAGCTGTATCGGGCTATACACCGATTCAGACCATAATAAACACGTATGTTGATGGTCATGAGAAAATCCGTCGTACAAAATTTCAGGCAAATCGGATAATAATTGCGACCTCTACAGGCTCAAGAAGTCAAGATCCCAGATCGGTTTATATGACAGCTATATCAGGTTATGAACCGATTTAAACCATACTTGGCACAGTTGTTGGATATCATAACAAAACACGTCGTGTCAAATTTCATTCAAATCGGACAAGAATTGCGCCCTCTAGAGGCTCAAGAAGTCAAGACCCAAGATCGGTTTATATGACAGCTATATCAGGTTATGAACCGATTTGAACCATTCTTGGCACAGTTCTTGGATATCATGACAAAACACGTCGTGCGAAATTTCATTCCAATCGGATAAGAATTGCGCATTCTAGAGGCTCTAGAAGTCAAGACCCAAGATCGGTTTATATGGCAGCTATATCAGGTTATGAACCGATTTGAACCATACTTGGCACAGTTGTTGGATATTATAACAAAACACGTTCATTCCAATCGGACAAGAATTGCGCCCTCTAGAGGCTCAAGAAGTCAAGACCCAAGATCGGTTTATATGACAGCTATATCAGGTTATGAACCGATTTGAACCATTCTTGGCACAGTTCTTGGATATCATGACAAAACACGTCGTGCGAAATTTCATTCCAATCGGATAAGAATTGCGCATTCTAGGGGCTCTAGAAGTCAAGACCCAAGATCGGTTTATATGGCAGCTATATCAGGTTATGAACCGATTTGAACCATACTTGGCACAGTTGTTGGATATTATAACAAAACACGTTCATTCCAATCGGACAAGAGTTGCACACTCTAGAGGCTCAAGAAGTCAAGACCCAAGATCGGTTTATATGACAGCTATATCAGGTTATGGACCGATTTGAACCATTCTTGGCACAGTTGTTGGATATCATAACACAACACGTCGTGCCAATTCATTCAAATCAGAAAAGAATTGCGCCCTCTAGAGGCTCAAGAAGTCAAGACCCAAGATCGGTTTATATGACAGCTGTATCAAAACATGGACCGATATGGCCCATTTACAATACCAACTGACCTACACTAATAAGAAGTATTTCTGCAAAATTTCAAGCGGCTAGCTTTACTCCTTCGAAAGTTAGCGTGCTTTTGACAGACAGACGGACAGACATGACTAGATCGACATAAAATGTCACGACGATCAAGAATATATACTTTATGGGGTCTCAGACGAATATTTCGAGTAGTTACAAACACAATGACAAAATTAGTATATCCCCCATCTTATGGTGGAGGGTATAAAAAAGTATATTTGATTAAAGTTCATTCTAAGTTCTATTAAAAATGCATTTACTTTCTTTTAAAAAATCCGCAATTACTTTTTGGGCAACCCAATATATGACAATTGTCGTTATGACAATATAGAAGAAGGAGATTAACGCCTTCTCTCAGAATGGCAAGATAGATCGGTCCAGATTTGGATATAACTGCCATATAGACCGATCCTCCGATTTAGGGTCTTAGGCCCATAAAAGCCACATTTATTACCCGATTATGCTGAAATTTGGGACAGTGAGGTATGTTAGGTCCTTCAACAACCTTCGCCAATTTCGCCCAGAACGGTCCAGATTTGGATATAGTTGCCATATAAACCGATCTCTTGTTTTAAGTTTTGGGGCCATAAAAGGCGCATTTATTGTCCGATGTCGTCGAAATTGGGGATAGTGAGTTGTATTCGGCCTTTCGACATTCTTCTTCAATTTGGCTCAGATCGGTCCAGATTTGGATATAGCTGCCATATAGACCGATCTCTCGCTTTAAGGTTTTGGGTCCATAAAAGGCGCATTTATTGTCCGATGTCACCGAAATTTGGGACAGTGAGTTAAGTTAAGCCCCTTGACATACTTCTGCAATACCATATAGACCGATCTCTCGGTTTAAGGTTTTGGGGCCATAAAAGGCGCATTTATTGTCCGATGTCGCTGAAATTTGAGACAGTGAGTTGTGTTAGTCCAGTTTTAGATATAGCTGCCATATAGACTGATCTCTCGATTTAAGTTTTTGGGCCCATAAAAAGCGCATTTATTGTCCGATTTCGCCCAAATTTGGGACAGTGACTTGTGTTAGGCCCTACGACATCCTTCGTCAATTTGGCCCAGATCGGTTCAGATTTGGATATAGCTGCCATATAGACCGATCCTCCGATTTAGGGTCTTAGGCCCATAAAAGCCACATCTATTATCTGATTTTGCTGAAATTTGAGACAGTGAGTTGTGTTAGGCTTTTCGACATCCTTCGTCAATTTGGCTCAGATCGGATCAGATTTGAATATAGTTGCCATATAGAACGATCCTCCGATTTAGGGTCTTAGGCCCATAAAAGCCACATCTATTATCTGATTTTGCTGAAATTTGAGACAGTGAGTTGTGTTAGGCTTTTCGACATCCTTCGTCAATTTGGCTCAGATCGGTTCAGATTTGAATATAGCTGCCATATAGACCGATCCTCCGATTTAGGATCTTAGGCCCATAAAAGCCACATTTACTATCCGCTTTTGCTGAAATTTGGGACAATGGGTTGTCTTAGGCCCTTCCATATCTTTTTTTAATTTGGCGCTGATCGGTTTAGATTTGGATATAGCTGTCATATAGACCGATCTCTCGATTTAAGGTTTTGGGGCCATAAAAGGCTTATTTATTGTCCGAAGTTGCTGAAATTTGAGACAGTGAGTTAAGTTTAGCCCCTTGACTTACTTCTGCAATATGGCACAGATCGGTAAAGATTTGGATATAGCTACCATATAGACCGATCTCTCGATTTAAGGTTTTGGGCGTATGAAAAGCGCATTTATTGTCTAATGTCGCCGAAATTGGGGATAGTGACTTGTATTAGGCCTTTCGACATTCTTCTTCAATTTGGCTCAGATCGGTCCAGATTTGGATATAGCTGCCATATAGACCGATCTCTCGATTTAAGGTTTTGGGGCCATAAAAGGTGCATTTATTGTCCGATTTCGCCAAAAATTGGGACAGTGCGTTGTGTTAGGCTCTCGGAGATTTTTCTGCACCTTGACCCAAATCGGTCCAGATTTGGATATAGCTGTCATGTAGACCGATATCTCGATTTAAAGTCTTGACCCTATAAAAGGCGCATTTATAATCCGATTTCACTGAAATTTATCATAGTGACATATGTTTGGCTTTTCGACATCCGTGTCGTATATGGTTCAGATCGGTTTATTTTTAGATATGGCTACTAGGAAGATTAATATTATATACACAATTGAACAATGACTTGTACTTATTGGTATTTGGTCCAAATCGGAACATATTTCGATATAACTGCTATGGGACATTAGGTTTACAATTTTCACTGGATTTTGAGGAAAGGTGGCTTACATATATACCCAAGGTGGTGGGTATCCAAAGTTCAGCCCGGACGAACTTAACATCTTTTTACTTGTTATGACTTCCAAGATTTACAATTCGGTCCATGGCTTCAGAAAGCTACCATTTGACGACATGATCTAAAAATCGTCTGCTGAACTTGACTAACGAGCTTTCCCTTGTTTTGTTTTCCCCTGTGCGTTGGTTTTATTTGAATGTAAACTGAGGCAAATGCAAGTAGACACGATTTCACGGTATATTCGATATATACGTGCGACTTACTAATTTATTGCCTTTGAAGCCTCCACCCCTAATATGATTAAAAAGTCTTCTTACCAAAGACGGAACCCGTCCTTTCTTTTCCATTGCAAAAATCTCCCAACATTAAGCTCGTCGCGAAAGGGAAACAAACATCAATGAAATAATGTCAGCTAACATTTCTTGATGGCTGTTACAAAGTAAGTGAATCGAAGCTTTTTAACTTGTTATTCGAAGAGATCATTAGCTATATGCATTTTTTAGTTTTATGTAATGCAATTAGGTCGAATCATTTGGACAGATGTGTAAATAAATTCTTACATCTAATTAGCATTTTTCTAATAAATTTATTGCCAGCTTCGAAAAATTATGATAACAAATGATATATAAACAAGCCTTATGGCGAAAGTAAGTCATTATGTGGAAAAAAGCGATATGAAGTATTTCGTTGTTATTTCTTTGGGTATCATAGCCCTTGCAGTCTCAAGCTTTGCCCAAGTAAGTCAACTCAAATAATATTTTGTTTGAATCTTAGTTGGATATTTTCTACTGATCTGAACAGGGCGAAGGATTGGAAAGTTTAGATGACAAGGCTGCTGATAATGAACCATTATTGGGATCTGGGGGACCCTGGGGACCATTTTTTGGAACACCTCAACGTCAAGGTGAACAACAGGTCGATGAAGAATTTCAGCCAAATGATGACAATTTCTTCATTTTCCCAATTAATCCTTTACGTTTTCCATCGTTAAAGCCAGTTTTTTTTGATTTTGGATCAAATAATGACTTTGGTCTAGGAAATATATTCAAAGATAATAATGAACGCAAACGAACCACTACCACAACGGCTTCCCCATGATGGCAGCTGGTGGAGAGTAAATTATATTAAGTTGGTATTTGTTTTGGCGGCAATTTAAACATTTCGACAATAGAGTTCTTATTCTTGAAAGTATATGTGTATTTGTGGGCTTTGAAAAAAGAAAAGAATAATTTTAGATAATGAAATTTGTTTGGAAGAGTTTTTAACAAATCCAAAAAAATTATCTTTAAGGCACTGGCTGACTGACTACCACAGATCCATTGCCTGTCCTAGTACGCATGTTAGCAAGAAAGTTATTAATAAATTTTCTAATGGTAAGTTTACATCAAGAGCTTTCAGGTTCTTATCCGATGCACCTGAGTCTTTTTCATAAAAGCATTTTCTTAACTTATCCTCAAAGATCTTCTAGTCCTGAGGAGTCCTTTTGGCTTTTGTCTTCTCTTCTGCAAAACTTTCTTAGACCAACCTTTTCTGTGATCTACTATGTTGGTCGTTGTTGTCCCCTCGGCTTAGTTCTAGGACATGTCGACTAAAGCGAGTTGTCCCAGCATTCAAGATCCTTTTAACCATCGAGATGATATCCTTCACAGTGCACATGTTAATTCGCCCCATCTCACTATGGACATACACCTAAGCCAGTAATCTGCTTGGTGTGAGCTGGAAAAACTAAAAAGTAACCTAAAAATAAAAAATTTTAAGTCAGGAATTCCGTGCTACTTAAAAAATCCCTAATTGTTTTCCATACCACTGCCCTAAGTGGGTTCATATCTGGTATCGTGTCCTCACCTATGTACCGGTGTCTGTTAGCCGCGAAGCCGGGCAATGATATAGGAAATGCTCCAACGTCTCATTATCTTCCCCACATGCCCTACATATGCTATCACTTGCCGCACCGATTTTGCATAAGTGATCTCGTAGTCCTATGTGTCCCGTTATGGTGCCAATATATAGTCATCTGACTCGACAGGAGCGTGATTAGACTATTACTTATTAATGCGTCAGAAGTTTGGTATACTGCTATGAAGAAAAAATGCAACATAAGGACCATAAAACAGGTTCAAAGAACATGTTGTCTTGGCATAGGCGAAGCAATGAGGACCACGCCCACTAGGGCACTGAAGAATATTCTAGATATCCAACCCATTGACATACAGATTAAGTGTGAGGCAGCCACTGTGGCTATGAGACTTAAGGCGATGGGAGAATGGATTGAGGATGGGAGCTGCTCAGCACTGGCTGTATAATCCAGGCGGCGATAGGAAACCTCGAGCGAAGAGAAGAAATTTTCGAACGGATACCTGAGACGACACTTGAGGTCGAGTGCGAGCCACTGCAGCCAGCCGCACAGTCTTGGACTGACGGAACCCTAGTATTGCCATTTGGTGGATCATGTTACACGGATGGCTCAAAGCTAGAGGATAGAATGGGTCTGGGGGTCTACATTGTGAACCCAGGGACTTAGATCTGTTTCAGACTGCCTGACCATAATTCGGTCCTGCAGGCGGTGGTGTGGTGCTTACGCGAGGACGTCGAGTGTGAACATCTTTACGGACAGTAAAATTGCCATAGGAGCAATAACTAGCAGGACGGTAAGGTCACGAACAGTCTTGGTGTGTAAGAAGGAGATTAATGCATTTTTCAGTATGACACAATCCGCATTGTTTGAGTGCCGGGCCACAACGGAGTAACTGGGAATGAAAGGGCAGACGATTTGGCGGTGAAGGCCAGAGAACTGCCGTCGATAAACTTGGTTTACCTTGGTTTGGTCGATAAACTTGGTTTACCCGAAGGCTTTTGGGTCGACGCAGTCCGAGTCAAGGGAGTGGGCGACGAATGCATGCTAACATTGGGTAACAGTGAAACGGTCGGTAGGACGGCGAAAATCCTACGCGGTGATCCGGATCGTAAGAAACGAGGCTATTACTGAAAGCAAGTAAGAAGGAGGTAAATATAGCTTTTGGTATCATGACGGGACACATTGTACTACGAGCTCATTTACGCAAAATCGGTGTGGCAAGTGATATCATGTGTAGGACATGTGGGGAAGAATATGAGACATTGGAGCATTTCCTATGTCATTTGGTTTTTGCTGCTAAAAGACATCGGTACTAAGGTGGGGACACTATACCAGACATGAACCAAATTACGGAAGTGGCATGGAAAACAATTAAGGATTTTATAAGTAGTACGGAACTGTTAACATAAAATTTCACTTTTTCTGGTTTTTAGAGCGCACAACAAGCCGATTACTGGCTTAGGTGTAGGTCCGCACTCTATTTTCAACCTAACCTAATAAATGGCAATACTTTTTTTGACCAAAAAATGCAAGAAAAACACTTTTTCACTTTTTTTGATATCCAAACTGTATAACTTTTAAGTGAATAATCAGATGAGGAGACTTTTTGCCACAGAGTCGTTGTTAATTTTGTCCGAATCCAAATCATGTATAATATGCTAAAAGGTGTTAAGTTCGGCCGGGCCGAACTTTGGATACCCACCACCTCGGATATATATGTAAACCACCTTTCCTCACAATGCGGTGAAAAATGCCTAATTTCCCCATAGCAGCTTTATCGAAATATGGTCCGATTTGGACCAAATTCGGCATGGACATTGAATGGTCTATAAAGTACAAGTAATTGTTTCATTTTGTAGATCAAAGTATTGGTCTTTTAGGTAGCTATATTCAAATATCGATCGATCTGAATCATATACGATACGGATGTCGAAAAGCCTAACATAAGTCACTGTGTCAAATTTCCGCGAAATCGGAAAATAAATGCTTATTTTATGTGTCCAAGACTTTAAATCGCAAAATCGCTCTAAATGACTGCTATATCTAAATTCGGACCGATCTAGGCCATATTAGAAAAGTATGTCGAAGGGTTTAACACAACTCACTGTTCAAAATGTCGGCAAAATCGGACAATAAATGCGCCTTTTATGGTCCTAAGACATTAAATCGAGAGATCGGTCTATATGGCACCTATATCCAAATCTGAAACGATTTAAGCCAAACTGAAGAGGGCTGTCGAAGGGCCTAACACAACTCACTGTCCCAAATTTTGGCGAAATCTGATATTAAATGCGTCCTTTTATGGACCCAAAACCTTAAATCGAGAGATCGGTCTATATGGCAGCTATATCCAAATCTGGACCAAATTGCAGAAAGTTACCGAAGAGCCTAACGGAACTTACTGTCCCAAATTTCGGCGACATCGGGCAATAAATGCGGCCTTTATGGGCTCAAAGCCTTAAAAAGAGAGATCGGTCTATATGGCAGTTATATCCAAATCTGGCCCGATCTGGGCCATATTGCAGAAAAGTTTCGAAGGGCCTAACTTAACTCACCGTCCCAAATTTCAGCGACATCGGACAAAAATTGCGCATTTTATGGGTATAAAACCATAAATCGAGAGATTGGTCTATATGACAGCTACATCCAAATCTTGACTGATTTAGGCCAACTCGAAGAAGGATTGTTGAAGGGCATAAAATAAGTCACGGTCTCACATTTCGTCGAGATCGGATAATAAATGCGCCTTTTGTGGTCCCAAAACCTTATATCGAGAGATCGGTCTATACGGCAGCTATATCCAAATCTTACCTGATTTGAGCCAAATTAAAGATGGATGTTGACTGGCCTAACACAACTCACTGTCCCAAATTTCGGCGAAATCGGACAATAATTGCACCTTTTATGGGTCTAAAGCCTTAAATCGGGAGATCGGTCTATGTGACAGCTATATCCAAATCTTGACTGATTTGGGCCAAATTGAAGAAGAATGTGGAAAAGCCTGACATAACTGACTGTCCTACATTTCGGCGACCTCGGACAGTAAATGCGCCTTTATTAAGCTCAAAACCTTATATCGAGAGATCGGTCTATACGGCAGCTATACCTAAATCTAGACCGATCTAAGCCGAATTGCAGGAAAATGGCGAGGGGCTTAATACATATCAGTTATAGAGGAACTTACGCAGTTGTTGAGAGTCATAATAGAACACTATGTGCAAAATTTCAGCCAAATCGGAGAAAAATTGCTGCTTCCAGGGGCTCAAAAAGTCAAATCGGGAGATCGGTTTATATGGGAGCTATATCTAAATCTCATCCGATATGGGCCATTTGTAATTCCCAATGATCTACATCAATATAAAGTATATGTGCAAAATTTTAAGCGGCCAGCTTTACGCTTTCGATCGCTATCGTAATTTCGACAAACGAACGGACGGACATGGCTAGATCGACTCAGAACGTCGAGACTATCATGACTATATATATCTTATATGGGGTCTTAGACGAATATTTATAGGTATTACAAACGGAATGACTAAAAATTAGTAACCCCCATGCTATGGTGATGGGTATAAAAAACAGATTGTCTAGCATTCGAAGTCATCAATACAACTTCCAATAGATGCACAGAATCATGTGTATACCATGTGAGTAGTGTAATTGTGTAATCAAAACACAAAAACACATGCATTGGGAAAAGTACAGTTAACAGACAGGGTTGTTGAGCGTGGTTAATGTGGCATTTATATCATAGAGACGTTTTCGCAATAAATTCGGTATACGTACAACATACCAACAACGTACGGCTCTTGAAGCTTTCACACCTTATATGGCTGATGAGTAATTCTAAGCTTAATTAAGAAACGCGTCCCATAGTGGTGTATGTGTGTTGCGATCTCTAGTATTCCTTTTCCATTTGCAAAAAAAAATCACCGATCATTGAGCTCATCTCGAAAGAGAAACAAACAATATATGTAGCCGCCCACAACAAGTTTGCTAAAAACTGCCGATCTCGAAATCATCTTTACGCCAAATGGATGGGGATTTTTGCAATATAATTTGGGCAGAATTCATTTTTGGGTTTTTAAAGATACTTTTATCTAAAAATTCTTTTTTTCTTTTTTTCTTAATTTTTTTTCATTCCGCCAGACTATAAAGATGCTGTTGATAGTTCCTCATCCAGGTGTCCGGCAACAACTGCTGAGTCGTCTCCTAATTCCCCAAACCTACCGCTTGTATAGACTTTCAGCTTCAACTTGTTGAATCCGTTACTGTTGTTTTAGCCGTATGGTATACACTGAGGCGGCAGCCCTTGCCGATTAAGAACTCCATCGGGTCAATCAGGTACGTACAACCGGGATTGCCATGCCATGGGATTGGTTGAATCCGTAATACAACTCCAACAGGGATTTTTATTATGTTCAATATATATATTGTGGTCAGCAATTAAACGTTTTTTATACCCACCACCATAGGATGGGGGTATGCTAATCTAGTCATTCGTCTGAGTCGAACCAGCCATGTCCGTCCGTCTGTCGAAATCACGATAGCGATCGAACGCATAAAGCTAGCCAAATGGGCCATATCGGTTCAGATTTAGATATAGCTCCCATATAAACCGATCTCCCGATCAGTCCGATTTGACTGAAATTTGGCAAGTAGTGTTCTGCTACCGTATAAGGAGTGGTTCAAATCGTTCTATAACCTGATATAGCTCCCATATAAACCGATCTCCCGATTTGCGTTCTTGAACACTTGCAAGCCGCAATTTTTGTCCGATTTGGCTGAAATTTGGCATGTAGTATTCTGTTGTGACTTCTTATAACTCTGCTAAGTACGGTCCAAATCGGTCTATAACCTCATATAGCTCCTATATAAGGCGATCTCCCCATTTGACTTCTTAAGCCCCTGGAAGCTATAATTTTTGTCCGATTTGGCTGAAATTTGGCAAGTAGTGTTCTGTTATGACTTCCAATAACTCTGCTAAGTGCGGTTCAAATCGGTCTATAACCTGATGTAGCTCCCATATAAGACGATCTCCTGATTTGACTTCTAAAGCCCCTGGAAGCTACAAAATTTGTCCGATTTGGCGGTAGTTTTCCATATAGTTTTCCGTTATGACTTTCAACATCTGTGTTATGTACGGTTCGAATCGGTCTATACAGCTCCCATATAAACCGATCTTCCGATTTGACTTCTTAAGCCCCTGGAAGCTATAATTTTTGTCCGATTTGGATGAAATTTGGCATGTAGTGTTCTGTTATGACTTCCAATATCTGTGTCAAGTACGGTTCAAATCGGTTAATAACCTGATATACCTCCCATATAAACCGATCTCCCGATTTGACTTCTTGAGGCCTTGCAAGCCGAAATTTTTGTCCGATTTTGCTAAAATTTTCCATGTAGTGTTCTATTATGACGTTCAACAACTGTGTCGAGTACGGTTCAAATCGAATTTTAACCTGATATAGCTCCCATATAAATTGGTCTCTCAATTATCCGTGTTCGGTTCCTAGAAGATTTAATTTTTTCTGGTTTGTCTGGAGTTTGTTATGGAGCATAAACTGTACACTTCAACTATACACTTTTAGTAGAATCGATGGTGGCGGGTTCCCAAGATTCGGCCCGGCCGACCTTGTTTAAATTTAACTGTAAAATTTTTAATTTCAATAAGAAATGGTCAGCTGTTGAGTAAAAGTGCTGCCCAATACCACCGATAATAACCGTTATTCAGTACAAACACAGTGTTGCATTTGAATTTTGAAGGAGATTTGCTTCAAATATCCTCAAATATGTTGATTTGCCCACATTGAAAGTGTGTGGGAAACCTCGTTGCAAACCACGAAATTTCCGAAATCTCGTTGCAAATCTAGATTTGCTCCAAGTGTGACCATGGTTTTACGGTTATATATTCTCTATAGGGCTTTTATATGCTACGACTTGTTTTAAATGGAAAACTCAAAAACGAGATTACACTATCCACCCATTCGCCTTATGGTGCAGGTAGATTATACAAGTCATGCGTTTCAACTCGTTGACATTTTTTCAAAATATCTCTAAGCAAACTGAATTACCCCCATGTCCGTTAGCCGGCTTTGGTAACAATGGAAATGTCAACACATGTTTTTTGTTTGTGTATTTTGTAAAATAAATTTATTTTATTTGACTGTGGCACGTGATAATTTATGCTGTTGAATTTGTCGCTGTTTCGCTAATTGTAGCTCATGCGGTGAATGTGAATATTTGCGGTTGCTGAATGGATGGTGGAGGCAGGTTTTGGCTAAAATTCCATTACCTTTTGCGTTAAACCAGTATGCATTTGTCTTCCTTATCGTGTACAGTCTGGATTTGGGAAAATTGTAAAAATGTTGTTTAAAAACAGGAGTGCCATTTCGAATGATGCCTCTTTTGATACTGGATATAGAATAGTAAAACAAGTAAAAAGGCATTCAGTTCGGCCGGGCCGAACTTTGGATACCCACCACCTCGGGTATAAATGTAAATCCCATGTCGTCACAATCCGGTGAAAATTGGATATCTAAAACAACCAAATTCGTCATGGACATTGAGTGGTCTCATATATATGTCACCATTCAATTTTGTAGAACAAAATATGGGTCTTTTTGGCAGATATATCCAATTATAAACCAATCTGAACCATATTAAGGTCGTATATCGGGAGGCTCAGAAAAACTCAATGTTTCAAATTTCAGCGAAATTGGGTAATAAATAAAGCTTTAATGGGCTAAAGTCCCCTTATCGACAGATCGGTCTATATGACAGCTATATCTAAATATAGTCCGATCTGAACCATATTTAGGTCGGATGTTGGGAGGTCTTAACCTATATACTGTTTCAAATTTCAGGGAAATCGGGTAATAAATAAAGCTTTTTGGGCTTCAGTCCCCTTATCGACAGATCGGTCTATATGACAGCTGTATCCAAATATAGTTCGATCTGTACCATATTTGGGTCGGATGTTTGGGAGGCTTAAAACTGCGCACTATTTTCAAAATTTCAGCGAAATCGGATAAAAAACAAGTAAAAAGGCGTAAAGGCGTAAAAAGGCGCCTCTTATAGGGCCAAGACTTTAAATCGAGATATCGGTCTATATGGCAGCTATATTCCAATCAGTACCGAACTGGGCCAAATTGAAGAAGGACGTCGAAGTGCCTAACACAACTCACTGTCCCAAAGTTCAGCGACATCGGACAATAAATTCGCCTTTTATGGCCCCAAATCCTAAAACCGAGAGATCGGTCTATATGGCAGCGATATCCAAATCTGGACCGACTTGGGCCATATTGCAGAAGAATGTCAAGGGGCTTAACTTAACCCACTGTCCCAAATTTCGGCGACAAAACCTTAAATCGAGAGTTCGGTCCATATGGCAGCTATATCCAAATCGGATCCGATCTGGACCAAATTGAAGAAAAATGTCGAAGGGCCTATGACAACTCACTGTCCCAAATTTCAGCAAAATCGGATAATAAATGTGGCTTTTATGGGCCTAAGACCCTAAATCGGCGGATCGGTCTATATGACAGCTATATCCAAATCTGGACCGATCGGGCCAAATTGACGAAGGATATCAAAGGGCCCAACACAACTCACTGTCCCAAATTTCACCAAAATCGGATAATAAATGTGGCTTTTATGGGCGTAAGACCCTAAATCGGAGGATCGGTATATATGGCAGCTATATCCAAATCTGGACCGATCGGGCCAAATTGACGAAGGATATCAAAAGGCCTAACACAACTCACTGTCTTAAATTTCAACAAAATCGAATAATAAATGTGGCTTTTATGGGCCTAAGACCCGAAATCGGAGGATCGGTATATTAGGCAGCTATATCCAAATCTGGACTGATCTAGGCCAAATTGACGAAAGATGTCAAAAGGCCCAACACAACTCACTGTCCCAAATTTCAGCAAAATCGGATAATAAATGTGGTTTTTATGGGCCTAATACCCTAAATCGGCGGATCGGTCTATATGGGGGCTATCTTATATATAAAAATCCGAAACGGCTGAACCGATTTTCTTGAAATTTTCACCGATGGCGCATTATGATCCCGTGGTGAAAATAGGGTACTAAATTTTTTGATATCTGAAGGGAGGGGGGGGGGGGGTGGACCCTCCCTATATAAATAAGAGGGTTTTTAAAGTGGAACACGAATCCGAAATATATTTTCAGAGCCAACTCACTGAGTGGCCGGCCGCCCATCCCCCAAAACACCCCCCAAGTCGGTTATGTTTGCCGACTATGGAAATATGGGGCTCAAATTAAAGATATGTGAGAGTAGACCACGTATCTGATATCAACATTAGGGGCCAACTGCATAGCGGACGTCCCACCACCATAACAACCACTAAGTATGACATATTTGGTTCTTAAAGAGAGTGGAACTAAATATTAATAGTTTTTAGGGCCAATACCCCAAACCGGACATATTTGCTGACTTTTGCAATAAGGAGTTTAAATGAGATTAGAAAACGAATTTGATATCCAATTTTGAGGCCAATGGCAATATGGCGTTCAAATACTTTATATATAGATATATGAGAATATAGCACGTTGCTGAAGCCCGGGAAATAGGCTTAGTGTTTGGGGGACCACCCCAATCCCTAAAACACCCCTAAATCGGGCATATTTACCGACCATGTCAATGTGGAGCTTAAATGAAAGGTATTGAGGGGATATGAGCAAGAATTGATACCCATTTTCGGGACCAATTTTCTGGGGGTCTACCCCTTTCCCAAAATACCCCACACACAGCAACTTTTTAGTGACCATCGCAATATGGGGCTTAAATTAACGTATTTGGGAGTAGAATACGAATTTGATATCCAAATGTAGGACCATGTATTTAGGGCATAACACCTTTCCCAAAACACTCCCAAAGAGAAAAAAATGTTCGACCAAGCCAATATGTGGCTCAAATGAAAGGTATTTGAGATTAGAAAACGAATTTGATAACCTATTTTGGGGCTATGTGTTTGGAGGACGCCTCATCCTGTAAACTCCTCTTAAGCCAATGGCAATATGGGGTTTAAATAAATGGTATTTGAGTGAAGAGCACGATGCTGATATTTTTTCAGGACCAAGTATCTGGGGAACCACCTCTCCCCCGAAAACACCACTATATCAGACATCATGAGAATATCGGGCTGAAGTGAAGTATTGTAAGAATGGAGTACACTTTACATCCAAACTTATATTCGTAGACCAATAAAGATTATATGGGATTCAGATAAAGGCACTTATATTGTTAAACTGTTAGTCAAGCGAGATACTATTTTCGTAGCATGGTATTTCACTAAAAGATCTTCGAAAATAAATATTCCAAAGAAATTTTTGTTCCATATAAAGTAAAAGAAGGCGCAGAGGAGCGGGCCCGGGTCAGCAAGTGTTTTATATTTTCAACTTCCTTCACATTTATTTAAAAACAACTCCATATTACTTCACCATAAGTTATTTAAGGCAATGTCTGTTTACTCTATCAGTCTGTAGATAAATAATTCTCTTATATTTCCTTCCAATCGCCTTCTAAACATTCGCCATATCCTGCATTGCAATTTTTCCCAGTGCATATGGCGGCCTTGCATTCGTTTTTACATAAAACAAACCAGCTTTCGGTTGCGATGGTTCACCACCCATGCGATATTCTCGCGCATCCATACTATCACATTCCCATTTGGGTTTACGACTACTACAACGTATACCCCAAAATCCGGCATTTGAAACAATAGACTCGGCAAACATTCTGTAGGCTCGTATGTGAGAACAACCCACATAGTAGCATTTCTTTTGGTAGTTTCCATAATTCGGATAGAAGGTGGCATTTCCTGTTGGTTCCAAGAAACCCAAGTTACGACTTGTCTGTATACTCTCTACATATTTAGCATCGGTGGGATCAATGCGAAATTCTGTGGAACGTCTGCGAAATTTAGGTCCCGCTGGATCCAATGCAAATATGGTGTTGTAACGTTTGGGCCAACTACGTTTACCTGCGGCTCCCGCTATTTGTGCTCCCAACGAGTGGCCTATTAAATAAATGTCATTGTAATTTACTTTGGCTCTTTCGTAGAGAAACTGAGTAAATCGAGCCAAATGGGCTCCAAATGCTTCAATAAGTCTGACCACTCGAAAATAATTGATATTCGCAGCATTTGCACTCCAATCAGCAACGATAACATTGTAGTCACCACGTTTGAGGTAAGCATTTTTGACATCCAAATTAAAAGAGCCTCGAGACTGGCTCATCCAACCATGTATTATTATTCTGAAAGAAAAAAAAAACAATCGGATTGTTAATATTGGAAAAGTTTTGAAAATATATGGTAGAGAATATGATAAAGTTATAACACTTAGAACTTGCTAAGTTCAACGAAGAATCTTTCTCTCAAACACTCCAACAAACTTTTCAAGATATGAAATATATAAATGAGAACAAAGTGGGAGCTATACCTAATTTTGAACCAATTTTCATGGACCTCGGCTGATGTTTTCAGATGGGTTATTAAACAATCCGTATCAAATGTCGAGCAAATATGGTACGGTTGAAAAAATACAACATTATTGCAAATTAGCCAAAATCTGACGAACATATGGGAGCTACATCTAAATCTGAACCGATTTTGACCAAAATTTATAGATATTGTGGAAGTTGTCGAGGAAAGCGCTGTACAAAGTTTTGGGAAGATTGGTTAATACATATGCTTGCAGTGGCTCTAGGAGTGAAAATCGGGCGATATATGCATATAAGAGCTATACCTAATCTGAACCGATTTCTGTGAAATTCACCTGTTATGTCGAAAAAAATGTCATAAGAAAATACTTCCTGTCAAATTTCGAGAGAATCGGTTAACAGATGAAAATTTTATTGCATTAATACTGAAAATCGGACAAACGCATATCTGAACTGATTTTTTTCAATTTAAATAGCTTTTGTCTCTAGGCCGAAAATTATGCCTATGTGAAATTTGAAGACGATGGGATGAAAACTGCTACCTGTAGCATGAAAACTGCAGACAGACGGACAGACAAAAAGTGATTCTAAGTCGATCGGTGTACTTATCAATGGGTCTATCTCTCTTACTTCTGGGTGTTACAAACAAATGCACTAAGTTATAATACCCTGTACCACAGTTGTGGTGTGCGGTATAATTATATTGAACAAATTTACAATGATCTTGCTGTAGTATGTGTCAAAATACGATAAATCATTTAAAAGTTATACAGTTTGGAAGTCAAAATATGTGAATAATGTGTTTTATACCCACCACCATCGAATGGGGGTACACTAATCTAGTCACACCGTTTGTAATACCTCGGAATATTCGCCTAAGACCCCATTAAGTATATATATTCGTGATCCTCTCGACGTTCTGAATCGATCTAGCCAAGTCCGTCCGTCTGTCGAAATCACGATAGCGGTCGAACTCGTAAAGCTAGCTGCTTGAATTTTTGCACAGATACTTAGTATCCATGTAGGTCATTGGGGTTTGCAAATGCGTAATATCGGTTCAGATTTAGATATAGCTCCCATATAAACCGATCTCCCGATTTGACTCCTTGAGTCCCTGCAAGCCGCAATTTTTGTCCGATTTGGCTAAAATTTAGCATGTAGTGTTCTGTTATCACTTCCAATAACTGTGGCAAGTGCGATCCAAATCGGTCAAGAACCGGATATAGCTCCCATATAAACCGATCTCTCAATTTGACTCTTTGAGCCCTGCAAGCCGCAATTTTTGTCCGATTTGGCTAAAATTTAGCATGTAGTGTTCTGTTAAGACTTCCAACAATTGTGCCAAAAACGTTCCAAATCGGTTTATAACCTGATATAGCTCCCATATAAACCGATCTCCCGATTTGATTTCTTGAGGCCTTACCAGCCGCAATTTTTGTCCGATGTAGCTAAACTTTTGCACGCGGTGTTCTGTTGCGACTTTCAATATTTGTGTCATATACAGTCCAAATCGGTATTTAACCTAATGTAGCTTCCATATAAACCGATCTCCCGATTTGATTCTTGATCCCATACAATCCACAATTTTTGTCCGATTTGGCTGATATTTTCCATGAAGTGTTTTGTTGGGTTAGATTAGATAAAAGGGGCAGTCCTTTACAGACTCACTTAGACATTTTTAGGTCCATTGTGATACCACAGTAGAGACAGACCAAGGCTTCTGGCGGGAATCGAACCCACGACCCCTGCACTCGTAATCCAAGCACACTACCAACTCGGCTACCGGGGCGCCCTAGTGTTTTGTTGTGACTTCCAACAACTGTATCAAGTATAGTCTAAATCGGTCTATAACTTAATATAGCTCCCATATAAACCGATATAGCGATTTTACTTCTTAGGTCCTTACAAACCGCAATATTTGTCCGATTTGGCTGAAATTTTGAATGTGCCAAATACGCTCCAAATCGGTCTATAACCTGATATAGCTCCCATATAAACTGGTCTTTGGATCATCCTTATTCTGTGTCTAAAAGCTTTAATTTTTGCTGGTTTGACAGAAGATTGGTATGTAGAATAAAATATTGGGTTGCCCAAAAAGTAATTGCGGATTTTTTAAAAGAAAGTAAATGCATTTTTAATAAAACTTAGAATGAACTTTAATCAAATATACTTTCTAAAGCAAGCTAAAAGTAACAGCTGATAACTGGCAGAAGAAAGAATGCAATTACAGAGTAACAAGCTGTAAAAAAATTTGTCAACGCCGACTATATGAAAAATCCGCTATTACTTTTTGGGCAACCCAATAATAAAACAACTAGATTTATTTGTAGATTTTTATGCTCTCCACCATAGAATGGGGGTATACTAATTTCGTCATTTTGTTTGTAACTCCTCCAAAAATTCGTTTTAAGTCGAACTAGCCATGTCCGACCGCCTGTTCGTCTGTCTGTCCGCTCGTCTGTCCGTTCGTCTGTCCGAATGTTTGTCGAAAGCACGCTAACTTTCGAAGGAGTAAAGCTAGCCGCTTGAAATTTTGCACAAATACTTCTTATTAGTGTAGGCCGGTTAGGATTATAAATGGGCTATATCGGTTCACGTTTTGATATAGCTGCCATATAAACCGATCTGTGATCTTGACTTCTGGAGCCACTAGAGGGCACAATTCTTATCTAATTTGGCTGAAATTTTACATGAGGTGTTTCATTATGACTTCCAACACCTGTGCTGAGTATCGTTGAAATCGGTCTACAAACTAATATAGCTGTCATATAATCCTATCTGGGGTCTTAACTTCTTGAGCGTCTAGAGTGCGCAATTCCTATACGATTTGGCTGAAATTTTGAACGACGTGTTTTGTTATGACTTCCAACAACTGTGTTGAGAATAGTTCAAATCGGTTTATAACCTGATATAGCTGCCATATAAACCGATCTGGTGTCTTGACTTCTTGAGCCTCTACAGGAAGTAATTCCTATCCGATTTGGCTGAAATTTTGCACGACGTATTTTGTTACGAAATCCAAAAACTGTATAAGGAATGGTTTAAATCGGTCCATTACCTGGTATAGCTGCCATATAAACCGATCTGGGGCTTGACTTCTGAAGCCACTTGAGGGCGCAATTATTATCCGATTTAGCTGAAATTTTGCAAGAGGTGTTTTGTTATGACTTCAACAACTGCACCAAGAATATATAAACATATAAACCGATCTGGTATCTTGACTTCTTGAGCCTTTAGAGGTCGCAACTATTATCCGATTTGGCTGAACTTTTGTACGACGGCTCCTCCCATGACCTTTAGCATACGTGTCGAATTTGGCATGAATCGGTTAACAAGTGACCATTTTATTGGTCATTTGTTTGAACCAGTGTTCAAACCGCTTTTTATACCCTCCACCATAGGATGGGGGTATACTAATTTCGTTATTCTGTTTGTAACTACTCGAAATATCCGTCTAAGACCCCATAAAGTAAAGGGTGATTTTTTTGAGGTTAGGATTTTCATGCATTAGTATTTGACAGATCACGTGGGATTTCAGACATGGTGTCAAAGAGAAAGATGCTCAGTATGCTTTGACATTTCATCATGAATAGACTTACTAACGAGCAACGCTTGCAAATCATTGAATTTTATTACCAAAATCAGTGTTCGGTTCGAAATGTGTTCATTCACCGTAACGTTGCGTCCAACAGCATCTTTGAAAAAATACGGTCCAATGATTCCACCAGCGTACAAACCACACCAAACAGTGCATTTTTCGGGATGCATGGGCAGTTCTTGAACGGCTTCTGGTTGCTCTTCACTCCAAATGCGGCAATTTTGCTTATTTATGTAGCCATTCAACCAGAAATGAGCCTCATCGCTGAACGGTGAATGAACACATTTCGAACCGAACACTGATTTTGGTAATAAAATTCAATGATTTGCAAGCGTTGCTCGTTAGTAAGTCTATTCATGATGAAATGTCAAAGCATACTGAGCATCTTTCTCTTTGACACCATGTCTGAAATCCCACGTGATCTGTCAAATACTAATGCATGAAAATCCTAACCTCAAAAAAATCACCCTTTATATATATTCTTGATCGTCGTGATATTTTTTGTCGATCTGGCCATGTCCGTCCGTCCGTCTGTCTGCCGAAAGCACGCTAACTTTCGAAGGAGTAAAGCTAGCCGCTTGAAATTTTGCACAAATACTTTATATTAGTTTATGTTGGTTGGGATTTTAAATGGGCTATATTGGTCCATGTTTTGATATAGCTGCCATATAAACCAATCTTGGGTCTTGACTTCTTGAGCCTCTAGAGGGCGCAATTCTTATCTAATTTGTCTGAAATTTTGCATGAGGTGTTTTGTTATGACTTGCAATAACTGTGCTAAGTATGGCGCAAATCGGTACATAAACTTATATAGCTGCCATATAAACCGATCTGGGATCTTGACTTCTTGAGCCTCTAGAGGGCGCACTTCCCATCCGATTTTGCTGAAATTTTGTGCATCAGCTTCTCTCATGACCTTCAACATTTATGTCTAATATGGTCTGCATCGATCAATGATACAGCTCCCATACAAACCTATCTCCCGTTTTTGCTTCTTGAGCCCCTACAAGGCGCAATTCTTATCCGAATGAGATTCCCTCATCACGCTCTAAACTGAGCTATTTGGCTGATTCATAGCGATAGGTGACCACTGTTCAACCCACTTTTTATATACACGACCTTAGTATGGGGGTATACTAATCTAGTCATTCCGTTTGTAACACCTCGAAATATTGATCTAGGACCCCATAAATTCTTGATCGTCTCGAAATTCTGATTCGAACTAGCCATATCCGCCCGTCTGTCGAAATCACGATAGCGCTCGAACGCGTCAAGCTAGCCGCTTGAAATTTTGCAAAAATACTTTATATTGATGTAGGTCGATGGGGATTGCAAATGGGCCATATCGGTTCAGATTTGGATATAGCTACCATATTAACCGATCTCCCGATTTGACTTCTTGAGGCAATGGAAGCTACTATTTTTGTCCGATTTGACTGAAATTTTGGACATAGTGTTCTGTTATGACTTTCAATAACTGTGTCAAGTACGGTTTTAATCGGTCAAGAACCTGATATAGCTCCCATATAAACCGATCTCCCGGTTTATATGACTCCCAACAACGGAGCCAGGTACGGTCCAAATCGGTAAGAAACCTGATATAGCTGCCATATAAACCGATCTCCCGATTTGACTTCTTGAGCCCCTGGAAGCCTCAATTTTCATTCGATTTGCACGTAGTATTCTGATATGACTCCCAACAACGGAGTCAGGTACGGTCCAAATCGGTCTATAACCTGATATAGTTCCCATTTAAACCGATCTCCCAATTTGACTTCCTGAGCCCTTGGAAGTCGCATTTGGAGCCAGGTACGGTCCAAATCGGTAAGGAACCTGATATAGCTGCCATATAAACCGATTTGACTTCTTGAGCCCCTGGAAGCCTCAATTTTCATCCGATTTGCACATAGTATTCTGATATGACTCCCAACAACGGAGTCAGGTACGGTCCAAATCGGTCTATAACCTGATATAGTTCCCATATAAACCGATCTCCCAATTTGACTTCCTGAGCCCCTGGAAGTCGCAAATTTCATCCGATTTGGCTGAAATTTTGCACTTGGTGTTCTGTTATGACTTTCAACAACTGTGTACGGTTCAAATCGGTCAAGAACATGATAAAGCTCCAGTATATTCCTATATCCCGATTTAACTTCCTGAGCCCTTGGAATCCGCAATTTTTGTATGGTCCAAATCGGTCTATAACCAGATATAACTCCCATATTTTAGCAGAATCCATGGTGGTGGGTTCCCAAGATTCGGTCCGGCCGATCTTAGCACTCTTTTACTTGTTTTAAATATCCATAGACATTTTTTCTGTGAATATCATGAAATTGATATAAATACCTTGTAGGATGTGATGCATTCAGCATTGATGTGTAGATGGATTCTTCATCGAAACTTATTTCGCGACCACAATTGGGAAAATCACGCTTGAAGAGATAGAAATTCATTTGTAGCTTAGGCATGGCAAATGGCACCAGATTGCGAAAGAATTTTCTCAGAAAAGAAAAATCCAAATATCTCCTAAAACCACGAGGTTTGCTTAGTTCTTGGTCACACTGATTCCATTCATTGAATCCAGCATCATCGTCTTCATCTTGAAAGTGAACTCTTTCTTGTTCTCTTAGCTCACTGAGAGCATAATCGTCATCGCGGTAATCGTTGTCATAATCATAAGATGGTACTTCAATTCCACTGGCATCTCGGCAGGCCAAAGAAACTTGAAGAGAAGGAAAGAGGGAATTAAATTTTTAGGTCCAAACATTCCCTCGATAAGATGGACTTACAATTTTGCTGCATAAAACACAAAAGAATACAATACACAAACAATGATTTCATTTCGCTTGAATTAATTATCGGTTAATACATCCGTTATAAGATCCGTTTTAATAGAACCGTTTAACACCGCGGGAATTCACCAACTGTTAGTCACACTTAACTCTGATGAGATAACTCTCAATTACACCTTTCAACTTAGCCAGTTGTTGCTTTTGTATGTGCTTTTTTTTAGTTTGGTCACTCTAACTGCAATTGGCCTTAATGCTTTACTGCAAACGATTGCTTTTGTTGTTGTTTGTCGGCTATCACTGCTTTTGTTGTATCAATTTGTAGCCAATTGGAATTTGATTTTTCTTTTAAGATTTCGTTTATTTTACACCGCTCCTAAGTGCACTTGATGCCCGACCTGAGCGTTCTGTCCTCTTGGCCGAGATGCTTTAATGATTTTTATATCAGTTTTTCTTTGGCTTTCGCTTGCATTAAAACTTGTTGGCAGGCTTTTGGCCTTTTTTGTTTTGCCAGCCCCATTTGATGCATGCGATTGCTAATCATTTGTGGCTAAAATTTAATGTTGATGAATTATTGTTTTGCTTTTGTTTGCATTTGCGTTAATAATAGCAATTGTTATGAATTTTGTTTGCAACTGCCTTTGTTGAGCATCGAAACTGTGTGAATTTTTCATTTAGAATTGCAAATAAACTGACAAAATAAGGCATGCGTGTTTCCTTTGATTGTATACTCCCAATATGTTTATGGATTTATGATTTATTTTAATTTTGCTTAATTTTCCTGCGAATAAATTAATTGTAACCCATTAACGATGAATGTGAGGAAATATAGTACAAAAAGAGATAAAGAAATAAAAATTTTTAATAAGAATTCTCGCCGTATAATGTCATGTTTTGACGGAAAATTAACACCTTCAAAAGTCAAAAATTCGACACGGAGCTAATCTTATTATGTAAACACTTGCTGGACAGGGCCCGCTCCGCTGCGCCTTCTTTCACACTCTTATTTTATCTGAGCCCTATAATGGCACGGCCAGAAAAAAGTCCTATTTGGTGGTTCTGGTACTGCCTTTCAGATATTGAGCCCTAATTTGGATGTCATATTGATGCTCTACTCCCAAATTTCTTACATTTGAGCCTTATATTGCTATGGTCGTTGAATATGTCCCGGTGTTTGTCCAAAGGGTGTTTTTGGGGGTCTCAAATACCTTTCATTTCAGCTTAATATTTTCATTACTAGTCTAAATTTCCATTTGGCGGGCTTTAGAGCTGGGACGGCCGCCCTAGACATCCCACCTTAAATAAGTATACCAAATTTCTATTTTCGAGTTATTATAAACAAACTAAATTTCGCGTAAATTGGTGTACCCATCTCCGAGATCTGACGTTTTTGTTGAGGGGTGGATCCGCCCTTTAAAGTTTGGATGTTAGATCTACTTCATTCTGTTGGTTTTGGTGGTGGATTGGAGTAGCCTAGCATTTTGCCCCGAAAGTGGATATCAGCGGTGATTGCCTTCTGACACGTGCTTTCATTTTAATACAATATCTTCTCGGTTGTCCTACATGATCCAAAAGACAATTTATTTGAGTCCTTTAATGCCGAGATCTACATGTCCAGCTGAACGGCAGAACGTAACCTAAATACTTGAATCCTTATATCAAAATAAGTTTCAAACTCACTGACCTTTCGTTATATTCCCATATTATTCCGATCGAACTTCACATCCTATTGAAGGGTATTTAATGGTTGGGCCGGTCCCAGAATCTGTCCCAAAAGTTTAAATATGATTCGTAGTGAACTCTCAAAGACCTTTCATTTTATACCCATTTTGTGGCGTGGGATATTCATGTCCATTTTGGGGTTTGGAGAGGCCCCATAGACATCTTGGACCAAATTCTTATAACAGATGGGTACACAACTTCCAGAGGTTAGCATGTCCGCCTATGACGCTGAACGCCTGGGTTCGAATCCTGGCGAGATCATCAGAAAAAATTTTCAGCAGTGGTTTTCCCCTCCTATGACGCTGAACACCTGGGTTCGAATCCTGGCGAGATCATCAGAAAAAATTTTCAGCGGTGGTTTTCCCCTCCTAATTCTGGCGACATTTGTGAGGTACTTGCCATGTAAAACTTCTCTCCAAAGAGGTGTCGCACTGCGGCTTGCCGTTCGGACTCGGCTATAAAAAGGAGGTCCCTTATCATTGAGCTTTAACTTGAATCGGACTGCAATCATTGTTATGTGAGAAGTTTGCCCCTGTTCCTTAGTGGAATGTTCTTGGGCAAAATTTGCAATTTACACAACTTCCAAACACCTTTCATTTGATACCCATGTTGTCCCAATCGGTTAATATGTCCTGTTGAGGGGTTTTTGGGGCCTGGGGGCACCTCAGATACCAAGGAATAAATTTTTATATCAGCTTTTTACTATATTCTTAAATGCCTTTCATTTGATATCCATATTGTCCCAATCGGTTCAGATCGGCTCCTCAGACACCAAAAAATAAACTTGTATGTCAGATTTGTATTCTACTTTTAAATACCCTTCATTTGATATCCATATTGCCCAAAGGAGTGAAAGAGTCCTGTTGGGGTTTTTTTTTGGGCTGGGTGACCCCCCCGAACACTTAGGTGAAATTTGTATACCAAGTTCGTACTCCACTCTTAAATGCCTTTTGTTTGATACCCATATTGTCCCAATCGGTAAACATGTCCGTTCGGGTGGGTTTTAGGGTGGGCCGCCCCCCAGGTTATTTGACACCAAAATTTTATACCAATTTCGTGTTTTTGAGGTACCATAACGGGGTATACAAAATTTCGCTTAAAAAGTCGGATAAGGGGGAGGGAAATCGATAAATTGATTTTTCCAGCAACCAATTTCTACTCAGCGAATAGGGGTAAAAAAGACGTGATCCTCATTTGGCTCGATCTTCTTGAAAGGCAAAAATTAGACTTTGTTGTTATATGGTGTCATATGATGCCAATGCATTGGTACTTGTGAAAGTACAAGAGACAGTGCTAGGAGTGTTTCAGAGAAAGATGCTTCGTAAAACGTATATACCATTTTGGATTAATAGAGAGTACCGCAGACGTATGAACCACGAACTGTATGAGCTGTATGACAATGTTAGCATAGTTATTACTTTACTTTACTTTAATTGGCTACGACAGAATATTTGTTCCACTAGCCGAATGTAGAATAGCGTTTCAAGCACCTCGATCTTTTGCGCTCATTCTAAAATCTCTGATACCAAGTTTCGAGGTGTCTCCCACAACTTGATCTTTCCATCGGGCTTTTGGTCTTTCCGGTTTGCGCGTACCACTTCTTTGCCGGAGCTTCTTCATCCATTCTGACAACATGACCTAGCCAACGCAGCCGTTGTACTTTGATGCGTCTAACTATGCTATCGTCGTCATACAGCTCGTGGTTCATACGTCGCCTATATTCTCCATTAACGCAAACTGGTCCATATATTTTACAAAGAATCTTTCTCTCAAATACTCCAAGCACTGCCTCATCTGCTTTCACAAGTACCCATGCTTCAGAACCATATAACAGCACGGGCAGTATCAGCGTCTTGTATAATGCAAGCTTCGTCTGTAGAGAGGTGGCCTTGTTTCTAATCTGCTTACTTAGTCCAAACTGGCATCTGTTTGCCAGTATTTTTCTTCGCTTAATCTCAAAACTGGTGTCATTCGTTTCGGTTACGGCTGTGTCGAGGTAGATAAAGTTACTGACTGTCTCAAAGTTGTTGTTGTGGTTGTGGTTCTTTTTGGGAGTTGAAACCATCAATTTCGTCTTATTTCCATTTACTGCCAGACCCTTTTCACTGACTCTCTTTCGATTCTTTCAAAGGCTGTAGTTACTACTTCCGGTAACCGACCTATGAAGTCGATGTCGTCGCCATAGGCGAGTAGCATGTGCTCTATTGTGTTAAGTGTGCCATATCTTTTCACATCTGCATCTCGTATAATCTTCTACAGCAGGATATTAAAGAGATCACACGATGGGCTGTCTCCTTGTCGGAAACCTCGTTTGGTATTAAATGGTTCGGAGAGATTCTTTCCTATTCTTACTGAGGAACGCGTATCAGCAAGTGTCATCCTGCAGAGTCTTATTATTATTGCAGGGATACCAAACGCAGACATGGCTTGAAATACCTTTGAACGTAAAGCAGTATCGAAGGCGGCTTTGTAGTTAACAAAGAGATGGTAGGTGTTGATTTGTCCTTCCCGAGTCTTTTCCACGATTTGGCGCAGTGTGAATATCTGATCTTTGATGGATTTATCAGGTCTAAAGCCGCATTGATAGAGTCCAATTATCTAATTGACTTTAGGTTTTAATCTTTCACAGAGTACGCTCGAGAGCATCTTGTATGCGATGAGGAGGAGACTTATTCCTCTGTAGTTGACACATTCCGTCTTGTCTCCTTTCTTGTGTACGGGACATAGTATGCTGAGGTTCCTATCATCGGGTATGCGTTCTTCTAGCCAGATTGCGCAGATAAGCTGATGCATACGCCTTATCAACGTGTCGCCTCCGGTCTTAAATAGTTCAGCGGGTAACCCGTCGGCTCCTGCAGCCTTGTTGTTCTTTAGTCGGGTCACTGCTACTTGAACCTTTTTGAGCATCTAGAGGTTGCAATTCTTATTCGATTTTACTACAATTTTGCACAATGATTTCTTCTTTGAACTCTAACATACGTGCTTAGTATGACCTCAATCGTTCTAAAACCCGATATAACTCCCATGTAAATCGATCTCTCGAATGCACTTCTTTAGCTTTAAGAGGGCGCAGTACTTACCTGATTTGATTGAATAAGGAATATAGATCTGTCAAATAGACCTATTCTAATGCTTCATTAAGTTTTGCGAATAAGGCCTTAAAAGTTCATAAATTCTTTGCAAATCACCCCACCCCTTTGATACATTTACCTTATTGCATATTTTATTTATTCTAATGTCGCTTTATTGAATTTCAGACTAATTAGGTTTTGTTGCACAAATATTATGTTTGTTCCAATTGAAAGTAAATTGATTTGCTCTTTGCTGATTATATTTGCGAAGTTGGCAGTCTACAAACGGCCATTTCAAATTGAATGTGCAATTAACATAACATTATTGTAATTAAATCAATATTTGATTACCTATAAACAGTGGGAGGTGAATCAGAGCTACACAACCAAAGCTAACCTTAAATAATCATATTAAGCAGCAACGCATAAACACTTCTTTGTAAAGGATTATTAAAAATTAATGTAAAGGAATTAATTTGATTCCAATGAATTTGGGTAAAGTTCGCTTGCGGTTGTTTGGCTTTTCGACCCTGTAAAATGTGTATAGTGGCAAATTTTGATTGTTGTAGACAAATCCGATATTACCTTCTTAGAGGATGAGCGACGGATTGAGAAAGTCTTTCACAATAATTTCGAAAGGTTGAACTTTGTATTATATCTGCCTTGATGGCAGATATGAGATTGACTTTGGATTTGTGATTTGGTGTGGTACAGATTCATGCACATACAGAGACAAATGACGAAATCTGGCACGAGGCCTGCCATATAAATCTCTGGCCTAATCATGAAAATGCAAATTTTTATCATCAAAAAAGGTATTTTTCAACATTTCTGTGTACTTATCGATGTATGCTCGTGGATGAAATGCCCAAGCATGCTTTTATCTCACGGTATGTCCCACGGGAATCTTGCATTCTATATTTACGCACGGCACCAAAATTCGCTTGTGGGAAATTTGGGGTAAGGGGGAAGGTCCGCCCCTTCCGATATCAATATGTTATAAAGCCTATTGCTTCTTCCCGGCCATATTCGTAATCTCCTCCCGAATACCTTTCATTTGAGTCCCTTTTTGTCATGATCGTGAAATAAACCTATTTTAAGGGGTTTTGGGGCTGAGGCGGCCCCCCAGTTGCTTTGACCCTACTTTTATTATGAAATTCGTACTGTACTCTTGAATACCTTCCATTTGAATCCCATATTGCCCCGATAGGTCCACTTTTATTTTTGGGTAGTACTTTAGGTGTAAGGGGGAGGTCCGCCCCCTCCCGCTAGCAAAAGAAATATATTGCCTATGTTTCCTTTCAGACCAAACTACATAATCTGTGAAAATTTCCAGGTAATCGGTTCAGCCGTTTTTGAGTCTATATGGAACAAACAAACACAAGTTCATTTTTGTATAAAAGAAGATATATCAGGTTATAGGTTATATAGGTTATTCATGGGCGCAAAAAGTGAAATGGGGAGATCGATTTTTATGGGAGCTATATCAGGTTATATACCGATTTGGACGGTACTTGGCATAGTTGCTGGAAGCCATGAGAGAACACTAGGTGCAAAATTTAGACCAATAGAATGAAATTGCGACTTCCAGGGGGTCAAGGAGTCAAACCGGGTGATCGGTTTATATGGGAGCTATACCAGGTTATAAAACGATTTGAAACGTACTTGACTCATATATTTTATGTCATAACGGAATGCTATGTGCTAATTTTCAGCCAATTTGAATGAAATTGGGGCTTCCAGGGGCTCAAGAAGTCAAATCGGGAGATCGGTTTATATGGGAGCTTTATCAGGTTATAGACCGCACTTAACACAGTTGTTGGAGGTTATATGAGAACATCATGTGAAAAATTTAGGACAAATCGGATGAACATGGTGGCATTCCAAGGGCTCAAGAAGTCAAATCGGGAGATCGGTTTATATGGGAGCTATGACAGGTTATAAAATGATTTGGACCGAACTTGACACATATGTTGGAGGTCATAACAGAATGCTATGTTCGAAATTTCAGCTCATTCGGATGAAAATTGCGGCTTCCAGGGGTTCAAGAAGTATAATCACGAGATCGGTTTATATGGGAGCTATATCCAAATCGGAAGCCAAATCGGAGATCGATTTATATGGGAGCTATATCCAAATCCGATATGGCCCATTTGCAATCCCCAACGACCTACATTAATATTAAGTATCTGTGCAAAATTTCAAGCGGCTAACTTTACGCGTTCGATCGCTATTGTGATTTCAACTGACGGACGGACGGACGGATGGACATGGCTTGGATCCAGAATATATATACTTTATGGGGTCGCATATCAATATTCCGAGGTGTTACAAACGGGATGACTAGATTAGCATACCCCCATCCCATGGTGGTGGGTATTTAACCTTGTAGGGTTTACAAGTAAAAGCGTGCTAAGTTCGGCCGGGCCGAATCTTATATACCCTCCATCATGGATCGCATTTGTCGAGTTTTGTTCCCGGTATCTTTTTTTAGGCAAACATATGATAAAAGGAAAAAATTGCTCTGATACTGGAGCTAAAATGTCAAGTTATCGTCCGATTCGGACCATAATGGACTGATAGTTGGAGACCATAATAGAAGTCGTTGTGTAAATTTTCAGCCAATTCGAATAAAAATTGCTCAAGAAGTAAAATGGGGAGATCGGTTTATATGGGAGCTGTATCAGGCTATACACTGATTCAGACCTTATTTTACACGTATGTTGAGGGAAGTCCTTGTACAAAATTTCAGCCAAATCGCATAATAATTGCGACCTTTGGTGCTCAAGATCGGTTTATATGGAAGGTATATCAGGATATGGACCAATTAGAACCATATTTAACACAGTTACTGGAAGTCATAACAAAACACCCCTTGCAAAATTTCAACCAAATCGGATAAGAATTGCGCTCTCTAGTGGCTCAGGAAGTTAAGAACCGAAATCGGTTTATACGGCAGTTATATCAGTTTACGTACCGATTTGAACCGTACTTAGACAATTATTGGAAGTCATAACAAAACACCTCTTGCAAAATGTCAGCCAAATCGGATTAGAATTGCGCCCTATAAAGGCTGAAGAAGTCAAGACCCCAGATAGGTTTATGTGACAGCTAAAGGGTGATTTTTTTGAGGTTAGGATTTTCATGCATTAGTATTTGACAGATCACGTGGGATTTCAGACATGGTGTCAAAGAGAAAGATGCTCAGTATGCTTTGACATTTCATCATGAATAGAATTTTATTACCAAAATCAGTGTTCGGTTCGAAATGTGTTCAAATTTTGACAAATTTTGTTCAGCGATGAGGCTCATTTCTGGTTGAATGGCTACGTAAATAAGCAAATTTGCCGCATGTGGAGTGAAGAGCAACCAGAAGCCGTTCAAGAACTGCCCATGCATCCCGAAAAATGCACTGTTTGGTGTGGTTTGTACGCTGGTGGAATCATTGGACCGTATTTTTTCAAAGATGCTGTTGGACGCAACGTTACGGTGAATGAACACATTTCGAACCGAACACTGATTTTGGTAATAAAATTCAATGATTTGCAAGCGTTGCTCGTTAGTAAGTCTATTCATGATGAAATGTCAAAGCATACTGAGCATCTTTCTCTTTGACACCATGTCTGAAATCCCACGTGATCTGTCAAATACTAATGCATGAAAATCCTAACCTCAAAAAAATCACCCTTTATATCAGGTTATGGACCGATTTGAACCACAAATAGCGAAGTTGTTGGAAATTATAACAAAACACTTCATGCAAAAATTCAGCCAAATCGGATAAGAAATGAGCCCTCAAGGGACTCAAGAAATCAAGATCCAGGATGGGTTTATATGACAGCTATATCAGGTTATGTACCGATTTCAACCGTACTTATCAGAAATGTTGACAAAACAAAATACGTCGTGGAAACTTTCAGCCATATCGGATAACAATAGGGTTCTCTAGTGGCTCAAGAAGTCAAGATCCAAGATCGGTTTATACGGCAGCTATATCAAAACATGGACCGATATGGCCCATTTACAATCCCAACCGACCTACACTAATAAGAAGTATTCGTGCAAAATTTCAAGCGGCTACCTTAACTCCTTTGAAAGTTTGCGTGATTTCGACAGACAGACGGACGGACGGACAGACGGACGGACATGGCTAGATCGACTTAAAACAAGTAAAAAGGCGTTAAGTTCGGGCGGGCCGAACTTTGGATACCCACCACCTCGGGTAAATATGTAAACTACCTTTCATCAAAATTCGGTGAAAATTGCATAACCATAACCCCATAGCAGTTATATCGAAATATGTTCCGATTTGGAACAAATACTACTAAGAACAAAACAATGTTCAATTGTTTATAAAAAAAAATATTGGTCTTTTTAGTAGCTATATGTAAAAATAAACCGATCTGAACCATATACGACACGGATGACGAAAAGCCTAACATAAGTCACTGTATCAAATTTCAGTAAAATCGGATTTTAAAAGTGCTTTAATGGGGCCAAGACTTTAAATCGAGATATCGGTCTACATGGCAGCTATATCCAAATATGGACCGATTTAGGTCAAGTTGCAGAAAATGTCGGAGAGCCTAACACGACGTACTGTCCCCAATTTCAGCGAAATCGGACAATAAATGCGCCTTCTATGGGCCCAATACCTTAAATCGTGAAATCGGTCTATATGGCAGCTATATCCAAATCTCAACCGATCAGGGCTATATTGCTGAAGTATGTCAAAGGGCTTTACTTAACTCACTGTCCCAAATTTCGGCGACATCGGACAATAAATGCGCCTTTTATAAGCTCAAGACCCTAAATTGGTGGATTGGTCTATATGGCAGCTATATCCAAATCTGAACACATCTGAGCCAAGTTGAAGAAGTATGTCGAGGGCCTTAACTTAACTCACTGTCCCAAATTTCGGCAACATCGGACAATAAATGCGTCTTTTATAGGCCCAAAACTTAAATCGAGAAATCGGTCTATATGGCAGCTATATTCAAATCTGGACCGATCTGATCCAAATTAAAGAATAATTGCGAAGGACCTAACACAACTCACTGTCCCAAATTTCAGCAAAATCGGATAATAAATGTGGCTTTTATGGGACAAAGACCCTAAATCGGAGGATCGGTCTATATGACAGCTATATTCAAATCTGGACCGATCTGAACCAAATTGAAGAAAGATGTCTAACGGCCAAACACAACTCACTGTCCCAAATTTTATGCAAAATCGGGCAATAAATACGCCAATTAAAGGCTCAAGACTCTAAATCGGTGGATCGGTCTATATTGCAGCTATATCCAAATCTGGACCTTACTGGCCCAAATTGACGAAGAATGTCGGAAGGCCTAACACAACTCACTGTCCAAAATTTCAGCAAAATCGGATAATAAATGTGGCTTTTATGGGCCTAAGACCCTAAATCGGTGGATTGGTCTATATGGGGGCTATATCAAGATATAGTCCGATATAGTCCATCTTGGAACATAACCTGCTTATTGACAAGAAAAGAATCTGTGAAAAGTTTCTGGTGAATATTTTTAAAGACTGTAACGTGATTTCAACAGACAGACGGACGGACATGTCTACATCGTTTTAGATTTTTACGCTGATCAAGAATATATATTCTTTATAGGGTCGGATATGGATATTTCGATGTGTTGCAAACGGAATGACAAAATGAATATACCCCCATCCTTCGGTGGTGGGTATAATAACTTGAGGATCAAGAATATGTATACTTTATGGGCTTTCAGAGGAATATTTCAAGGAGTTACTAACAGAATGACGAAATTAGTATACCCCCATTCCATGGTGGAGTGTATAAAAATCGAAATTTCCAAATGTTGCAAATGAAATGACAAAATGAGCATATCCCCACCCTACGGAGAGGGGGTATTAAAAGAAATACCAAACCAATTAAAGAAATTTTCTGCATATGGCTAGATAAACGAAAGTTTTAGTACTGCTAGCTAAGCAAACAAAGACAATTGTGCGTTAGTACACCTTAACTTCTTCGTAAATTGTTCAACATAAGCCAATTATTTGGCGTATGTGGAAAGATAAAATATGTTTTAATCAAGATTGACATTGAAAAAATTTCCAACTATTTGCACTAAATTAACATTGCTTAATATTCACATGACTATCGATAATGTTAGACCAGCATGTTTACCAACCTATCATTATACATGGTTGTCATTTCCCAATGACATATAAGAAACTTTAATAAATGGCAATATTTCAACTTTATCGCTCAGTTTGAAAAGCACCACCAATGATAGACATTAGTCACGGACCTCATGGGGAGACAGTTAAAGTTAATGCCTTTTGGCTAAGAGATCACTGTAAATGCAGAAAATGTTACAATCCAAAGATTTCCCGAAGAATTTTCAGTTTTCTGGAACTTCCTAAAGATATGAAGGTTAAGGATTTGCAATATAGTCCCGAGGGAGAAAAAGTTAAGGTAACATGTATGTAGTTTCCGGAGCGTAAAACTTGAGACGAAGCTTTTAGTTATGCATATTTCTTTTTTTTAGGGAGTGATGATCATATTTCGAAATATGACATTGAGTTTATACTCTCCTCACAGTTTCAAAATTTCAAGATGAAACATTCTGTTGACACTTCCCCCATATTCTGGAATGTTTCCAGCATTCTGCAAAATCGCAGTTGTCTAAATGTAAAACTTGGTGATCTTTGTACCTCTGACACAGTGGCCAAAGATGTGGTGACTTCTCTTATACGCTATGGCCTAGCATTTATCCAAGAGGTTCCTCCAAATATTACCTCCACTGAGATGGCAATACGAAGACTCTTTCCCCTTATGAAAACCTTTCAGGGTGAAATGTTTACCTTTCCCGATGTCTTTCTCCAAGATGAAGTAACCAAGGTCAAAGCCTTCGTTGAACCCCATACAGATGGTTCTTACTATTCTGATCCAATGGGCCTACAGGCAATACACTGTATAGAGCAGAGTGGAGAACGTGGTGATATTTTCTTTACTGACGGCTTTCACATTGCTCGAGAATTGCGCCAAAGAAATCCCAAGGCCTTTGATATACTTTCCAGGGTTCATGTACCAACACAATTGGTGGTCAAGGATGAACATCACAATTTTTCAGCTCCAACCATTCGTGTTGATCCCATCACCAAGAAAATTAATCAAATACGTTTGAATATGTATGATCGTTCGTTGTTCAATACATTACCCCAATGCGAAATGCAAGACTTCTATGAAAGCATGCGCGAACTACTGACAATGGCAAACCATAGTGAAAATCGTTGGCAACTTCCTCTGGAGCCTGGTACTATGGTCATTTTTGACAATTGGCGTTTGCTGCATGGACGATGTGCCTATTCGGGAAATCGAACTTTGGCCAGAGGTTATGTACAAAGAACAGATTTTCTAAGTAAGGCGAGAATAATGACTATTTTAGAGTAATCTAAGACTATATACAGGGTAGATAATCAATAATGTCTAACTATTGAATGGATGAACCCTCGGTTAGAAGTTTAAAGTATTTTGTTTAATGGTCAATATAAATAAATTTGTTGTGACATTCGAATAGGTCCCTTAAAGTCAATGTTGCTTAAAGGATGGTGAAACAAGTAAAAGATCGGCCGGGCCGAATCTTGGGAACCCACCACCATGGATTCTGTAAAAAATTTACGCAAAACATATTCAGTTGAAGGGGATAATTTCATTCTACATACCAAACTTCTGTCAAACCAGCAAAAATTAAAGCTTCTTGGAACCGAACAAGGATGATGGAGAGACCGCTTTACATAGGAGCTATTTCAGGTTATAGACTGGTTTGGACCGTATTTGGAACAGTTGTTGGAAGTCATAACAGAACACTATGTGCAAAATTTCAGCCATATCGGATGAAAATTGCGGCTTGTAAGGGCCCAAGAAGTCAAATCGGTAGATCGGTTTATATGGGGGCTATATCAGGTTATTGATCGATTTAGACCGCACTAGGAAGATATGTTGAAAGTCATAACAGAACACTACATGCAAAATTTCAGCCAAATCGGATGAAAATTGCGGCTTGTAAGGACTCAAGAAGTCAAATCGGTAGATCGGTTTATATGGGGGCTATATCAGGTTATAGACCAATATGGACCGTACTAGGCAGAGATATTGAAAGTCATAACAGAATACTACATGCAAAGTTTCAGCCAAATCGGATGAAAAATGCGGCTTGTAAGGGCTCAAGAAGTCAAATCGGGAGAAAGGTATATATGGGAGCTACAATATATCAGGTTATTGACCGATTTAGACCGTACAAGACAGAGATGATGAAAGTCATACCAGAACAGAACACTACGTGCAAAATTTCAGCCAAATCGGATGAAAACTGCGGCTCGTAAGGGCTCAAGAAGTCAAATCGGGAGATAGGTATATATGGGAGCTATATCAGGTTATTGACCGATTTGGACTGTACTAGGCAGAGATGTTGAAAGTTATAACAGAATACCTCATGCTTAATTTCAACCAAATCGGACAAAACATTGCGGCCTCCAGTGGCTCAAGAAATCAAATTGTGAGATCGTTTTATAGAGGAGCTATATCTAAATCTGAGCCGATATGGCCCATTTACAATCCCCAATGACCTACATTAGTATAAAGAAACTGTGTAAAATTTCAAGCGGCTAGCTTTACGCATTCGAAAAATTTCAGCCAAATCGGAAAATTGCGGCTTGTAAGGGCTCAAGAAGTCAAATCGATATCAAAATTAAATGGGAGCTATATCAGGTTGTAGACCGACTTGGATTTTACTTGGCACCGTTGTTGAAAGTCGCAACAGAACACCGCTTGCTAAATTTCAGCCAAATCGGACAAAAATTGCGGCCTCCAGTGGCTCAAGATGTCAAATCGTGACCGCTTGATACACACTGCAGTGGTCGGGTAACCTCTTCGATATGACCAGTTCTAGATCTTTAGAGTACACCCCAAAGCCCACCTGGTCGTTTAGTTTGAACCATCCGTATAAAAGTTTATTTAACTTCTGTTACCAGGAATATTGTAGTTTCAATCGGTTCTATCAGGAATAGATGGTATCGTAATTTTATATCAAAAAGCGGCTCAGGTAGGGTGTAATCCACACTGCCTGGAACATTGGATATTGTATCAAGGATAACACAGTGTCCGTAGCCGTCACATGACCAAAGAGAAAACTCCCTTAACCTCACGGCAGTGGTCGCCACAAATGTCCAGAGGCATAAGATGTCGCATTAAATTCATTGCATCAGATAGTGTCGTCCTCAGTGCAGCTGTGATGCACAAACAAGCTATCCTTTGGATCCGGTAAAGTATTGAGTAGTAGGTGGATTTTTAAAGCACCGTTCACCAGACCACAATACTATATAGCATTATAGGCCTGACAACTGTAGTATATACACAATGCATGACGCGCAGTCTAAACCCCCCAACTTTTGCCAATGGCTCTCTTGCAGGTGTATAGGGCAAGAGTTGCCTTTCTTGCCCTTTGCAAAAAGTTGAATTTGGAGTTCAATTTCCTGTCCAGCAAAACACCCAGGTATTTTGCGCTTTCTGTAAATAAAACATTCTCTCCTCCCAGGGAGACAGATTCCACTGTAGGCAACTTGTATCTCCTGCTAAAAAGATCTACTTCTGCCTTGCACGGATGTATACCTAGACCACTTTCGGTAGCCCACTTCGCTGTTGCACATAGAGCTTCCTGAAGAAAATCTCTTAATGTGCTGGGAAACTTTCCTCTCCTAATGCTGGCGACATTTGTGAGGAACAATGTCGTTTGAAAGCAGTAATAGCGTGCTAAGTTCGGCCGGGACGAATCTTATATACCCTACACCATGGATTGCGTTTATTGAGTCTTTTCTCAGTATCTCTTTTTATACCCACCACCGATGGATTGGGGTATATTCATTTTGTCATTCCGTTTGCAAAACACCGTTTGCACAGATTCTTTTTTTGTCCATAAGCAGGTTAAGTTCGAAGATGGGCTATATCGGACAATATCTTGATATAGCCCCCATATAGACCGATCCACCGATTTAGGGTCTTAGGCATATAAAATCGACATTAATTATACGATTTCGCTGAAATTTGGGACAGTGAGTTGTGATGGCCCACTCGACATCTTTCTTCAATTTAGCTCAGATCGGTCCAGATTTGGATATCGCTGGCATATAGACCGATCCACCGATTTGGGTCTTGAGCCTATAAAAGGGCGCATTTACTGTCCGATTTTGTCAAAATTTGGAACAGTGTGTTGAGTTAGGCACTTCGCTATTATTCTTTAATTTGGCCCAGATCGGTTCAGATTTGAATATAGCTGCCATATAGACCGATCCACCGATTTAGGGTCTTGAGCCTGTAAAATGTGCATTTATTGTCCGATTTTGCCAAAATTTGGAACAGTGAGTTAAGTTAGGCCCCTCGACGTTATTCCTCAATTTGGCCCAGATCGGTCCAGATTGGAATATAGCTGTCATATAGACCGATCCTCCGATTTGGGGTCTTTGGCCCATAAAAGCCACATTTATTATCCGATTTTGCTGAAATTTGGGACTATGAGTTAAGTTAGGCCCCCCGACATTATTCTTCAATTTGGCCCAGATCGGTCCAGATTTGAATATAGCTGCTTTATAGACCGATTCATTGATTGAGGGTCTTAGGCCCATAAAAGCCACATTTATTATCCGATTTTCTGAAATTTGGGACAGTGAATTATCTTGGGCCCCTGGATATCTTTCTTCAATTAAGCCCTGATCGTTTGAGATTTATATATAGCTGCCATATAGACCGATCTCTCGATTTAAGGTTTTGGGCCCATTGAAGGCGCATTTACTGTCCGATGTCGCCGAAATTTGGGACAGTGAGTTAAGTTAAGCGCCTTGACATACTCCTGCAACATAGCACAGATCGGTCCTGATTTGGATATTGCTGCCATATAGATCGATCTCTCGATTTAAAGTTTTGGGCCCATAAAAGGCACATTTATTGTCCGATGTCGCCGAAATTTGGGCTAGTGAGTTAAGTTAAGCCCCTTGATATACTTCTGCAATATGGCACAGATCGGTTCAGATTTGTATATAGCTGTCATATAGACCGATCTCTCGGTTTTTGGTTTTGGGCCCATAAACGGCGTATTTATTGTCCGATGTCGCTGAAATTTGAGACAGTGAGGTAAGTTAAGCCTCTTGATATACTTCTGCAATATGGCCCTGATCGGTCCAGATTTGTATATAGCTGCTATATAGACCGATCTCTCGGTTTTAGGTTTTGGGGCCATAAAAGGCGCATTTATTGTCCGATGTCTCTGAAATTTGAGACAGTGAGTTTGGTTAGGCTCTTCGACGTCCTTTTCATTTTGGGCAAGATCGGTCCAGATTTAGATATAGTTGCCATGTAGACCGATATCTCGATTTAAAGTTTTTGGCCCCATATAAGGCGCATTTATAATCCGATTTCACTGAAATTTGACACAGTGACTTATGTTAGGCTTTTCGACATCCGTGTCGTATATGGTTCCGATCGGTTTATTTTTAGATATAGCTACTGTACTTATTAGTAGTTGGTCTAAATCGGAACATATTTCGATATAACTGCTATGGGACATAAGGTATGCAATTTGCACCGGATTTTGATGAAAGGTGGTTTACATATATACCCAAGGTGGTGGGTATCCAAAGTTCGGCCCGGCCGAACTTAACGCCTTTTTACTTGTTGTGTTTTGGGAATATAACCATTTCGTTTAGAATATCATCTGCTTGACTAGTGTTAAACACTTTATTATATATTGTCGCCATTTCTTCTAGAAACTCGTTTCCAATCCCAACCGACCTGCACTAAAAAGAAGTATTTGTGCCAAATTTCAAGCGGCTAGCTTTCTCCTTCGAATGTAAGCTTTCTTTCGACAAACAGGCGGACGGACGGACATTGCTAGATCGACTAAAAATGTCATGACGATCAAGAATATTTAGACGAATATTTCGAGAAGTCACAAATGATGTGATGAAATTAGTATACCACCATCCTCTGGTAGAGGATATAAAAATGGTATATGTATAAATTTCTACCCTAAAAGGTGTCGCACTGCGGCATCCCATTCGCACTCTTTTTAAAATAGAAGCCCCTTATCATTGAGCTTAAAATTTAATCGGACAGCACTCATTAAAATGTGAGATATTTGCCCCTGTTCCTTAATGGAATGTTCTTGCACAAATTTGCATTTGCAAACATACGACGATACAACTTTGTGCGATTTGGGGTTTGAAGAATTGAGAGACTTAGAACCCGTTCATGAGTTATCCTCATTATGCCATTTGATTTCCATTTCCGTCTTGACATAATATTTTTTTTTGTTCTTCTTCAACGTCCTTCAATTAAGGCAACACTTTGTAATATACTGGCCTTCCTAGATGGCCATTTCATTACCCCAATTCAAATGAGCAAATGTACAGTATTCATTGTATCTCAAACATAAAAATGCTGGTACCATATCGTGTTCAATCAATCATGGTGGCTAATTATAAAACTTATTTCATTTCAATGTATGATATAAATTTACACAATGTTGCGTGCTCTTCAGTATTCGACACTTAAGTGCCTAAGGCAGTTATCATACAATGCTTGATATCAAATATGGAAAAGACCACAATGATGTTATTAAAGTTGACACCATATGGCTAAGGGATCACTGTTGCTGCAAAAAATGTTTCAATCCTAAAATCTCACGCAGGACATTCAATTGGCTTGATATGCCAAAAAATCTCAAGGCGGTGGATGTGAAATACACAAAAAATGGAAGTCAATTGGAAATTACCTGTGAGTACATGGGAAAGATTTTACTCTCAAAAGTTACAAATCAAACTATTAACAAATATTTTATTTGTCGGGGAATGATGACCATGTATCTCAATTTTCCATTGACTTTATTTTGTCCTCTCAGTTTGATAGACTTCAAATGAGTGTAGCCATGGATCATTCCTTAACTCTTTGGAATGTTTCCACCATTGAGCAGAATCACCAGCAACTGAAATTCAAATTAGGCGATTTATGTACTTCTGACACCGTAGCCAAAAATTTGGTTGCTTCTTTAATTCGTTATGGTTTGGTCTTTATCAATGATGTACCACCCAATGTTACCATGACTGAAATGACCCTGCGTCGCTTGTTTCCCCTAATGAAGACTTTTTACGGCGAAATGTTTGAATTCTCCAATGAGTATTTGCATGATGACATCACCTATTCGCAAGATTACATTGGACCACATACGTATCACACCTACTTTTGTGATGCCAGTGCATTGCAGGGCCTTCATTGTGTAGAACACAATGGGGGAGGTGGTGATAGTTTCTTCATTGATGGTTATCATGTAGCTGAGCAGTTGAGTCAACGAAATCCCAAAGCTTTCGAGATACTCTCTCGGGTCCATGTGCCAGCAGAATTTTTGGATAAAGGAGAGCGTCATAGATTTTCATCTCCCATTATACGCGTTGATCCTGTGACCAAGAAGGTGTTTCAAGTACGTTTGAATTTGTACGATCGCTCGGTCTTCAATACTTTGGGGCAAAATGAAATGCGTGACTTTTATGAGAGTTTGAGGGAATTTCTTACTATTGCTCATGACCCTGGTAATTGGTGGCAATTGAAACTAAATCCTGGTACTATGGTTATCTTTGATAATTGGCGTTTGCTACATGGTCGGCAGGCGTATACCGGAAAGCGAGTTATGATTGGAGGCTACGTTCAAAGGACAGATTTTCTCAGCAAGGCAAGAGTGATGGGGATAATTGACTAAAATTGTAAATTAATTTAAAATAAATAATAAAAAGTGAGAAATGAATGTGATACAGTTTTATGAAAACAAAAAAGGGCCAAATCTTGGGAACCCCTGGATTCTGCTAAAAAATTATCCAAAAAAATTTAGTTGATAATAATAATTTTATTCTATATACCAAACTTCTGCCAAACCAGCAAAATTTAAAGCTTATATGAACCGAACAAATATGATCGAGAGACCGCTTTACATGGGAGCTATATCAGGTTATAGACTGATTTGGACAGTATTTAGCACTGATGTTGGAAGTTGTAACAGAACACCGCATGCAAAATTTCAGCCAAGTCGGACAAAAATTGCGGCTCGTAAGGGCTCAAAAAGTCAATTCGGGACATCGGTTTATATGGGAGCTATATCAGGTTCTTGACCAATTTGAACTGTACTTGGCACAGTTGTTAAAAGTCATAATAAAACACTATGTGTAAAATTCCGGTCAAATCGTATGAAAAATGAGGCTTCCAAGGGCTCAAGAAGTCAAAGCGGGAGATCGGTTAATATGGGAGCTATATCAGGTTCTTGACCAATTTGGACCGTACTTGGCACAGTTGTTAAAAGTAAAAAAAAAAATAATAAAACACTATATGTAAAATTCCGGCTAAATCGGATGAAAAGTGAGGTTTCCAGGGGCTAAAGGAGTCAAATCGAGAGATCCCTATATGGGAGCTATATCAGATTCTTGGCAGATTTCAGATTTCACGGAACATCGCATTCAAAATTTCAGCTAAATCATACAAAAATTGCGTCTTGTGAGGAATCAAAAAGTCAAATCGGGAGATCGATTTATATGGGAACTATATCAGGTTCTTGACCCATTTGGATTGTACTTGACACAGCTGTTGTCAGTCATAACAAAACACTATTTCCAAAATTCCTCGCAAATTCGGATGAAAATTGATACTTCCTGGGGCTAAAGCAGTAAAATCGAGAGATCGGTTTATATGGGAGCTATATCCAAATCTGAACCGATATGACAAAATTAAAGTATCTGTGCAAAATTTTAAGCGACTTACTTTAAGAGTTCGACCGCTATCGGGATTTCGACAGACGGACGAACATGGCAATATAAACTGATCCCCTGATTTGACTTCTTGAGGCCCTGGAAGCCACAACTTTTTTCCGATTGGGCTGAAATTTCATACGTAGTGTTCTGTGTCAAGTACGGTCCAAATCGGTATATAACCTGACTTACAATAGCTCCCATATAAACCGATCTCCCGATTTGACTTCTTGAGCCCTTACAAGCAGCTATTTTTGTCCGATTTGGCTGAAATTTCGCACGTAGTGTTCTGTTATGACTTCCAACAGCTGTGCCAAGTTCCCATATAAACCGATCTTCCGATTTGATTTCTTGAGCCCGTTTAGGCCGCAATTTTTATCCGATTTGGCTGAAATGTTGCACTTGGTGTTCTGTTATGAAAACCATAAAATTATGCCCTTCAACTAAACTTAACTTATATTTAAAATTCAATTTGTGTTTGTTTGTTTGTCGGTTTGTTTGTTTGTTCCGTATAAACTCAAAAGCGGCTGAAACGATTACCTAGACATTTTCAAGGTAATCGGAAAAAGTACTACCCAAAAGAAAAAAGTGGACCTTATGGGACAATATGGGATACAAATTAAAGATATTCAAAAGTAGAGTACGAATTTCATAATAAAAGTTGGGTCCAAGTAACTAGGGGGCCGCCCCAGCCCCAGCCCTAAAACTTCTTAAAATAGGTATTAGGGAGTCAGGTGGGAGGATAGACTTTATAATTTATTGATAACGTAAGGGAGCGGACCCTCCACCGTTACCCCAAAAACACCACCCAAAATCAGAAGTGGACCGATAAGGACAATATGGGTATCAAATGAAAACTATGCAGGAGTAGATAAAGAATCTGGCATACACCTCCCACAAAAACTCCCAAAATGGGCACATTAGCCAATCACGGATGTATGGGACCCGATTTTCTCGAAAGTTTCGCATATTGTGTAGGTTGGTCTGGAAGGAAACGTAGGATATATAATTTTGCGGTATCGGAAAGGGGACGGACCCTCCCCCTTATGCCAAAAACACAACCCAAAATCAAAAGTGGACCGATCGGGACAATATAGGTATCAAATGAAAGGTATAGGAGAGTAGGATACGAACATTGTATTAAAACTTGAGTCTAAGTACCCATCGGGCCGCCATAACCCCAAAACTCCCCCAAACAGACATATTGGACGTTAATTTCAATATGGGGCTCAAATTAAAGGTATTCGGGAGTAGATTTTGAATCTGGCATACAAAATTAGATCGAAGTATAGGGGGTCACGCCACCCCTCAATAACGCTATTAGACTCATTAAGAATAAATGGTACTTGGCCGAACCGATTTTTTTTTAAATTTTCATAGATTGTGTACGTTTTTCTGGAAGGAAACATAGGCGACCTCCCAAATAATGGGAGGTTGCCAACCCCCAAATACCCCCAAAAGGGCATACTAGCGGACCATAGCTATATGGGACTTAAATGAGTGGTATTAAGGAGTAGATTACGAATATGACATTAACATTTGCGTTCAAGTCTAGGTGGCGCTTTTCCTCCTAAAGATATGTCAAATGGATTATGACAATATGGGACTCAAATGAAAGGTATTTGAGAGTAAAACACGAATTTGATATCCAATTTTATGGCCAAGTGTTTTGGGGTACGCCCCAAAGCACCCCCTAAACTGAACTTAATTTCCGTTGGGAATAAAGCGCGCCAGCCCCAAAACACCCTCCAAACGGTTCATATTTACCGGCCAAGGCCATATGGAGCTCAAATTAAAGGGATTTGGAAGTGCAGCACGAAAATGATATCCATATTTGAGTCGAAATGTCTGAGGTGCCATCCCTCTCCTGATGAGAACATTATCTTAAGGAGGAACATAACCACCGGGAACTGAGAAGTGGCAAATTCTAACCCATCAATGAGTGCTTTCCGATTTAAGTTTAAACTCAATGATAAGGACCCTTTTTTATAGCCGAGTCCGAACGGCGTCCCGCAGTGCGACACCTCTTTGGGTAACATTTGTTACCCAAAGAGGTGTCAGAGAGTTAAAGCCGAGCGGGGCCGGTTCGGCTAGTTTTGTATAAAATTTGAGCAGAGTCAATGGCGGTGGGTTCCCAAGATTAACACGCTTTTACTTGTTACATATAAGAACGCAGATTGTTTTCTTTCGATACCTAGCAAAGTAGTAAAAACAATTTTTATTATGTTTAATTCGTTATGAATGTTTTATCATACATCCGTTTGGTATATTTTGGTCAATTGTAGATTTTTATAAATGTTACTCACTGAAATTGTGATTTGCTCTACAGTTAATTATAAAACTGTAAACAATTTGACCGATGGTTTGTTTATATTGTCATATTATCCTTTGTTTTTGGCATGCGCATACTCACCACAGAAAAGGGTTCGTCGGAGAAAATAGGAAGAGCTTTTGTTTACGTATTTAACATTTAAGAGAATTGCATATTTTTCAAGATGCTTGCAACATAATGAAAGAAAGTTGAGCAACCACATTGCGAAGCAGATTATTTTTGTTTAAAGAGTTGAATGACATGTTTGCATGTTGGGATATGTAGTTGAAGCGTTTTCAATAACAATATTTAGTGTTGAAAATTTATTTAATAAATTCAAAAATATTATCAATTATTCCCATATTGATTCTTTTGCATGATACATAGTCACCCGACAGCAAGTGCGTGTTTTTCCATCTAGACTTGCTTGTGTTTGTAAACGTAAAACAAGAAAATAAAAATCTTAAAGTTCTGTCAAACCGAATCTTAAAAACTCATTTGAAGGCACGTTTGATATGAATGTTAGAGGTTAGATTAGAACTGTGCTTTGTAGGTTCGTAAGAAGACAAATCGAATGTATGGCTAATATTGGAGCTTTGTTATGGTTATGTAGCGACTTGGACTGGGCTAAGCAAAAAAAATCATGAAATTTATTTTAGGTTTAAAATCGAGTTGAGCAACCACATTGCGAAGCAGATTATTTTTGTTTGAAGAGTTGAATGACATGTTTGCATGATGGGATATGTAGTTGAAGTGTTTTCAATACCAATATTTACTGTTGAAAATGTATTTAATAAATTCAAAAATAAGATAAGAACAGTGACTCGTAGTTAAAGATCTTCTTTTAATGTTTAATTTTTATGCCCACCACCGAAGGATGGGGGTATATTCATTTTGTCTTTCCGTTTGCAACACATCGAAATATCCATTTCCGAACCTATAAAGTATATATATTCTTGATCAGCGAAATAATCTAAGACGATCTAGCCATGTCCGTGCGTCTGTCTGTTGGAATCACGTTACAGTCTTTAAAAATATAGATATTGAGTTGAAACTTTGCACTGATTCTTTTTTGTCCATAAGCAGGTTGAGTTTGAAGATGGCTATATCGGACTATATCGTGACATAGCCTCCATATGGACCGATCCGCCGATGTCTTCGGCCCATGAAAGCCACATTTATTATCCGATTTTGCTGAAATTTGGGACAGTTCGTTGTGCTAGGCCCTTTGACATCCTTCTTCAATTTGGCTCAGATCGGTCCAGATTTGGATATAGCTGCCATATAGACCGATCTCTTGATTTAAGGTTTTGGGGCCATAAAATTCGCATTTATAATGCGATTTCGCTGATATTTGACACAGTGACTTATTTTAGGCTTTTCGACATCGGTGTCGTATATGGATCTATATTTGGATAAAGCTACCAAAAAGACCAATATTTTGTTTTACAAAAATGAACAACGACTTTTACATTTTAGATCACTCAATGCCCGTGCCAAATTTGGTCCAAATCGGTCCATATTTCGTTATAGCTGCTATGGGGGCATTGTGACGACGAAAATCGTCATACTTATTTTCGTTCACACCATGCAATTATTCGTTAAACTTTGTTTTGAAGTATTATCAAATAAACTCTGTCAGCTTAACCCATGTGTCTATCCATTGTTATGCAAAACGACGACGTTTCATCTCTAATTTACGTGCAGATGATGTTGTTGTACCATCAGTCAGCAACTGTTTGCGTGACGCCCACACAACACTTGCCTGGCGATAAATATAAAAGGGAGACACCCTATCAAATTTTGACCGCCAGTGCGTAGCAACGAAACTGTGAACATCGGACAGCGGTAAGTAAGAATATTCTGATATTATTCTTGGAGTACTTACACAGGTCCCCATAACACGTAGCCTTTGATCTTTTCCTTATCTTGATTGGAGTACTTACCACGACCTCATGTCTATCCTGTAGAATCCTTGGGTATCCTTACGGGAGTACCTACCACGGTCTCTTGCCTATCCTGTAGAATCCTTTCATATCCACAGTCCCCTGACTATCCTGTAGAATCCTTGCGTATTCTTACAGGAGTTCGTACCACGGTCTCCTGCCTATCCGGCAGAATCCTTTCATATCCTCACTGGAGTACTTACCACGGTCTTCTACCTATTCTGTAGAATCCTTTCATATCCTCACTGGAGTCCTGTAGAATCCTTGCATATCCTTACGGGAGTACTTTCCACGGTCTCCTGACTCTCCTGTAGAATTCTTCCATATCCTTACGGGAGTACTTACCACGGTCTTCTGCCTCTCCGGTAGAATTCTTTCATATCCTTGGGGAAGTACTTACCACGGTCTCCTGGCTATCTCGTAGAATCCTAGCATATCTTTGCTGGAGTATTTTCCACGGTCTCCTGGCTGTTCTGTAGAATCCTAGCATATCTTTGCTGGAGTACTCTCTACGGTGTCCTGGCTATTCTGTAGAATCCTTACCGTAGTTCCCCGCACTGTTCTGGCTTATGTACTGACTTAGGTCTCTTGGCGAAGTTTTCCTCATTGTCCTTGCGTGAGTACTTATTAAGGTCTCGCGTTGTAGCTGTCAACCCTAATTCCTACAGATTGACACCACATTCCCTGGACTTCTGTTCCTTGAATTGACAATCGCCGAGTCGTGGAACCCCGCTCCCTTTCCGAGTCCCACTAGAGTACTTACCAAGATCTCTATTCCCGATATTCCCGAGAGTTCCACCGTGAACCCACCGAGAGGGACCCTCCGAGATAGAGTATTTACCAAGGACTCCATCACCAATCTCAGCACATCCCAGGAAGAACGTCTACCCAGTTGTCTCGTAAGCCTGGATCATCACCTTACAGATTTGTTCTATATTTATACCCTACACCACTACTGTGGTACAGGGTATTATAGATTTGTGCATTTGTTTGCAATGCTATGAAGGACATGGCTAAATAGAATCACTTCGTCTGTCTGTCTGTCCATGTATTCTTGCAATCAAGGTACAGGTCGCATTTATTGTCCGATTTTCACAAAATTTTGCATAAGTGTCTTTTTTAGTCCAAGGACAAGGACGCTATTGATTTAAAAAAAAATCGGTTCAGATTTAGATATAGCTCCCATATATATCTTTCATCCGATGTGCCCTTTTAAAGCTGTAGAAGCCACAATTTTGGTCCGGTCCTTACAAAATTTGGCACAAAGTGTTTTTTTTTAACAACCCAAAATACTTGCAAAATTTAATTGAAATCGGTCCAGATTTAGATATAGCTCCTGTATATATCTTTCATCCGATATGGCCTGTTAAAGCAGTAGGAGCCACAATTTTGGTGCGATCTCTACCAAATTTGGTACGAAGTGCTTTTTGTGACGTCCAAATATGTGCGCAATATTCATCTAAATCGGTTCAGATAAGATATAGCTCCCATAAATAACTTTCGTCCGATTTGACCTATTAAGGCTGTAGAAGGCACAACTTTGATCAGATCTTTACAAAATTTGGCTCGAAGTGCTTTTTGTGACGTCCCAATATGTTTTTCCCATAAAAATAAGTAGCCTTAAATCATCTCATGCCAATAAAGATTAAGTTTAAAACCAGCCCTCTCTCGTCTTTCTCTTTCTGTCTCACAATCAAAAAATTTCTGTGACGAATCTTCAGCCCCGGCGAGATTACACCAGCGCTTAAGGGAAACCTGTCGTTACAGCATAAATTATGCATTTTTCACCGGATTATGACGAAAGGTGGTTTACATATATACCCAAGGTGGTGGGTATCCAGAGTTCGGACCGGCCGAAGTTAGCGACCTTTTACTTGTTTTAGGTTAAAATGCTTAGTTTAAAAGAGGAATTTTTTAAAAAATAATAATTGTGCAGACATCTTTGAAGTCTAATAGGAATCTATCAGCTATCAACATTTGAAACGGATAATCGTGTGCCTTAGGAGTTAGGAAATTAAATTTAAAGCCATCACCTTTATTTTAAAATTTCGGTTCTTTGGCTAGTTTTCATTGCTAAAATCCCACGAATAAAAAAAATTTCTTAGTTTTGAGCCAACTTTTTTTTCAGTGCAGATTTCATGTAATTTTGGGCCAGCTTTTTTTTCAGTGTAGATTTAATAGAAGCATTAAAGCTAAAAATCTAAACTTAAATAGGACAATTAACATGCCATGAAACAGTGGGCCTGTCAAACGGACAGATATTGTACACTAGGCGCCAACGGGGTCTACCAACCTAGAAACGCGTCTGCCAAGGGTGTGTATCAATGTCCGATTGTCTGATAGCCGGCAATCTATTTTCTTCAATTCACAAAAACAATCCCTTCTTTCTAACAGACATTCTCGTGGTCATTTAAGCTCGGCCAAAGCAAAAAAGACAAATTTTGTTAACAAAAAAAAAAAAACTTTGGTAAAATTTTTCTTAAAAACGACATTTAGCTTAAAAAATATTTTTCTGCTATGCTTATTCCATTCTATATAACATTCTGACTCTTTATGCCTTAATAATCTATCTCAGCCACTTTTTTCCCTCGACTCTATCCCTCTAACTTGTGTTCTCATGCTTTCATAGCAAGTGTTAATATTTTACATTAAATGATTTTCACTCAAGTGGTAGGTAGGTACAATGTTTCCTCTTCTCTCCCATAGACAATGGACTAATAAATTAAAATAACTTAATTGTTGAACTCATCTCATATTTTAGCCTCGGCTACTATCTACAAATGTTCGCAGATGTGTACGACTTTAAAATGCGGCGTATACTCTATGAAAGTGCTTGCCACTTAAATAATGTTACTCATACTACACGACTTTAGAATTCACCCAATTTAGAGACGACATGAATGCGTCTGCCACAAAGTCTTTGTTCTCTCGCACAGAACTAGGTGGGCTCATGCATATTTCAAAACAGTCTGTCGGAGTCAAAGAATTATGCAGACGTTGACATGTGTGTAGGTATGCAGATACAAGTATGTGAAACATTCGGAGGAACTTCCTGCGTTCGTCTATGTAAATTGCACAGACCCTTTTGCACATGCACAGACATAAAGACGACGAGGCTGTGGCAGTGCTGAAGCTGTAGCTGTTGCTTTTCTCCTTTTTCAAGTTAAGACCACAAAGCCAAAGGCAACAACGCCATGCCCATGTTGCCTCTGTGATGTATCAAAGGGTTCCATGTGGCAGAGATAACACTGGCAGCGGCAACGGTAACGGTAACATGCAGATTATTCAGCAGACAGAGGTATGTAAATATTTTAGATTTGGAGCAAAAGGAAGCTGAGAATGCCACTTGCCACAATGGTGACCTGGCATGGCAGCAAGAGAGAATTACCACATTTAAACTATTTTCTATGGAGAATACTTGGCCAAGTTCTTTTAATGTCTGCTGTGTTGAACAAATTATTGAGATATTTTTTTCCGAAAAGTAACAATCCCTTTGTCATGGCCGTCTATTGAAAACAATTTTTCTATTGGTGAATAGAAGAACTAGCCAAATTTGAACATGTGGTTTGGTATTTCAGCAAATGAGTAAAAATAAAATTACTTTTAAATTTTCTCTCTAGAGAAAATTGTTTTGAAGTGTTGTCTTTAGAGAAAATTTCTTAGAAATTTTGTGGTTTAAGAAAATTTATCTTTAAATTTTGTTTTGAGAGATAACTAACCGAAACGGGCTCGATCCGCCGCGCCTTTTATAACTCTCTAAAATCTGTTTAGGGTGGAGACACTTCGCCCTGAATGCGGATATCGAATTCGTGCCATTGTAGCCTATGAAGCTGAACGCGTTCGAATCCTGCCGAGAACATCGGACAAAGTGGGGTTTATCTCCTCTTTATATTGGCGGCATTTGCGAGGTACAATGCCATGCATGGTCATTTAAAAAATTTTCCCCAAAGAGGTGTCGCACTGCGGGACGCCGTTCGGACTCGGCTATAAAAAGGAGGTCCATTATCATTGAGTTTGGAGTTGGAGGCCACCGTAGCGCATAGGTTAGCATGTCCGCCTATGACGCTGAAAGCCTGGATTCAAATCCTGGCGAGATCATTAGAAAAAATTTTCAGCGGTGGTTTTCCCCTCCTAATGCTGGCAACATTTGTGAGGTACTATGCCATGTAAAACTTCTCTATAAAGAGGTGTCGCACTGCGGCACGCCGTTCGGACTCGGCTATAAGAAGGAGGTCCATTATCATTGAGCTTAAAAACTTAAATCCGACTACACTCATTGATATGTGAGAAGTTTGCCCTTAGTGGAATGTTCATGGGCAAAATTTGCATTTGCATCATTGGGTTTAAACTTGAAGCATTGATGTGTGAGAATTTGACCCTTATCGGTTCCTGGTGGTAATGTTCTTCCTAGGATAATGCTCTCATTAGGGGAGGGATATCAAATTCGTGCTGCACTTCCAAATCCCTTTAATTTGAGCCCCATATTGACATGGCCGGTAAATATGAATCGTTTGGAGTGGCACCGGCACTTTGCACTGAAAATAGATATCAAATTCGTTCTTTATTCACAACGAAAATGAAGTTCAGTTTAGGGGGTGCTTAAGGGCGTACCCCAAAACACTTGGCTCCAAAATTGGATATCAAATTCGTTTTCTACTCTCAAATACCCGAGTCCCACATTGCCATAATGGGTCAAATAAATAATTGGACGTATCTTTAGGAGGAAAAGCGCCACCTAGACTTGAACGCAAATTTTAATGTCATATTTGTAATCTAATCCCAAATACCTTTTATATGAGTCCCATATAGCCATGGTCGGCTAATATGCCCATTTGGGGGTATTTGGGGGTGGGCGACCTCCCATTACTTGAACCTAATGTTTTATGCCATATTTGTAATCTACTGCCAAAATACTTTTCACTTGAGTCCCATATTGACATGAACTTCGAATATATCTGTTAAGAGGAGTTTTGGGGTTGTGGGCCCGCTGGGTACTTGGTGCCAAATTCGAATACCATATTCGTTTTGCGGTCTCCAATACCTTTCATTTGATACCCTTATTGTGCCCATCGGACCATTTTTGGATATGGGTGGCGTATTTTGCCTATGATTCCTTCCAGACAAATGTACACAATCTCTTAAAATTTTAAGAAAATCGGTTCAGTCAAGTTTCATATAGTCATAATGGGTCTAATGGCGTTTTTGAGGGGTGGCGTGACCCCCTATACTTCGACCTGATTTTGTATGCCAGATTCGAAATCTACACCCGAATACCTTTCATTTGAGCTCCATATTGAAATAAAAGTCCAAAATGTCTGTTTGGGGGAGTTATGGGATTGGGGCGGCCCGATGAGTACTTAGACTCAAATTTAAATACCATATTCGTATTCTACTCTCCAATACTTTTCATTTGATACCTATATTGTCCTGATCGGTCCACTTTTGATTTTGGGTTGTGTTTTTGGCATAAGGGGGAGGGTCCGTCTCCCTTACGATATCGAAAAATTATATAGCCTGCGAATACTGCTCCGGCTGCGAGACAGCAGTTTACAGTTATGTACGAATATCGCATGTCTTTGGTCACCATCAGTCTCATCCAATCCAACAGTCGGTGGTTGAAAGATTGGGATAACATTCCCTTAGTCATCCAAGTATCGATTCAGGATCTGAGGCAATCCTTGGTATCCAAGGATGTGTCATTGGTCGAGAAGGAATATCTTCCTTCTTGACTAAATCTAGTGCTGCACCTGGCCAGATCTTACCAATATTTTTTAACGCACTACTTTATATTTCAATTGAGGTTTGATCCCCTAAGGCCGTTAGTCTGTATCGGCCCCGATACCAGCCTGCATCGTCACAAACTGGAGGAGACCCAGGAAATTCCACAAGGACACCGGAGTATACTGATGACAGTCCATTGACTATTCTACTACAATTATTCCTAGGTATGCAGCCCTGTTGTTTTCCCTTGTCAACAACTGCCATCACCAAACTTTTCCCACAGACATTAGCAAAGGTTCTTGGACCCATGTTCCTATTGTTCGCCCTAATTCTTGTAGACATGGGATGCCCTCCAGGAGACCGCAGCCTTTTGGCTGACTGCATCGCGTCTAGTCTTTGGGCTAGCCTGTGCATCGAATCCCCGAGCCCAATTTAGGGAGTCTCTCTCCCTATTAGGGAAAGTCTTAGGATCATTAGTACCAAACCTCCCACTAAACCTGAGAGCGATGCGTCTTATATTATTCTAATCTCTTAAAGAGGGTGTTGGTTTGCCGGGGAAGGCCGATGGTCTAAGCAAATTATAGGCATGCGAAGATAGGATAGGTTTGGCCTTCTCCTTAAGACTCGAACCAGGTGTCTTCATCAAAAGCCCCTGCTGACCAGTCGTCTGTCGGCTAGTGGATCCTGGAGCAGCCGCTCCACCAGCTGAGAACAGTAGCAGACAACATGCTGCGGCCTGATACCACCACCGCAGCTGTTGGGTCTTTGGAGTCCATTCTAAGCCTACTCCCGGGCTCTATATCTGCCCCTCCACTGAAAACAGACGCAGATCATCAACCGCCTAATGGATACCTCTATCGCAGCTATCCTTGAGTGACTTCCAAAAATAATGACCTATTACGATTTACAGGAAAAGCCTTGCGGAGTGAAATAACATTCAACGTTTCAAACAAGAATTTAAAGAAAATTTGCTTGAAATTTAGCTTTGGACAAAATTTTTTGGAAATTTTTTACTCAGAGAAAATTTATTTTAAATTGGTGGGAGAGCGCAGTAGATTTGAGCGTTTGGAGTATCGGTTCGGCTAATGGAACAAGTGATGTGTGTTAGCCAACAAAAAAAGCTCTTGTTTTTGTGTCCTTTCAAACCCCATCTTTCGTGAATTGGTGTTGGAATTTAAAAAAGGGCGCACAAAACTAAACTTTTGAAAAAAAAAACAAGTAAAGGCGTGCTAAGTTCGGCCGGGCCGAATTTTATATACCCTTCACCATGGATCGCATTTGTCGAGTTCTTTTCCTAGCATCGCTTCTTAGGCGAAACAAGTAAGAGCGTGCTAAGTTCAGCCGGGCCGAACCTTATATACCCTCCACCATGGTCGCATCTGTCGAGTTCTTTGCGCAGTATCTGTTTTTAGGCAAACAAAGAATAATGAATAAGCAAGGAGTTATAGTCTGATTCGGGGCTCAAGAAGCAAAATCGGGAGATCGGTTTATATGGATCGATTCTGACCATATTGCACACGTATGTTGAAGGCCATGGGAGGAGTCGTTGTACAAAATTTGTTCCAAATCGGATAAGAATTGCGCCCTCTAGCGGCTCAAGAAGTCAAGACCCAAGATTGGTTTATATGGCAGCTATATCAGATTATGGACCGATTTGGACCATTCTTGGTACAGTTGTTGGATATCATAACAAAATACTTCGAGCAAAATTTCATTTCAATCGGATAAGAATTGCGCCCTCTAGCGGCTCAAGAAGTCAGGATTCAAGATCGGTTTATATGGCAGCTATATCAGGTTATTGACGGATTTGAACCTAACTTAGCTCAGTTGTTGGAAGTCATAGCGGAACACGTTGTGCAAAATTTTATTCCAATGGGATCAGAATTGCGCCCTCTAGAGGCTCAAGATGTCAAGACCCAAGATCGGTTTATATAGCAGCTATATCAAAACATGGACCGATATGGCCCATTTACAATCCAACCGACCTACACTAATAAGAAGTATTTGTGCAAAATTTCAAGCGGCTAGCTTTACTTCTTCGAAAGTTAGCGTGTATTCGACAGACAGACGGACGGACGGACATGGCTAGATCGACATTAAATGTCACGACAATCAAGACGGTGTATACGTGATGGGGTCTCACACGAATATTTCGAGTAGTTACAAACAAAATGACGAAATTAGTATACCCCCATCCTATGATGGTGGGTATAAAAAAAATTATTGATTCAGACTTCATATCTTACATCCAGCCAATTATTCTCCTTTAAGATTGGCTGCATTATTCCCTATCTTCAAACATATCATCTGCTTAAAAGAAACATGCAATTATGTGTTTTTTTAATATTCCCTCTGCGGTGACCTTCAAGATAAGAAAATACGAGTACTAAAAATATTTTAAACTAATCAAATTCATGACAGATCTCTGGCAAATTTACAACATGTTGTTAAGGAATCTGCTTAGAAATATGTGACAGGAAAAATTATCAACATCGTTTACAGTCACACTTTCGCAATTAATTCCAAACACGTAGAAGTATCTCAAATCACGGAGTGATGCGTGCTATCTCACACACTCTCAAACACATACACCTTACTACAATCATCCGGTCATGTGATACTAATGCACGTATTGTGTGAGAAACCAACAATCAAGGTGAGCATCATGTCATATGGGGAAGTGTTGTCACATAGAAATTTAAATTCTAAAAATATACTACATGAGTAATAAGGCTTGTGTAATGAACATTTTCACAATTTTATGTTTTTATTTTGCCTTGAAATCAGGGAGTTAAAACTTTTTAATTTTATTTAGAATGGAGTAAGTGTGTGTCTCTAGTTTGTTTATGGTTTTATATTTTTAATATAACACCCCATGGTAGAAGGATTTTTATACCCACCACCGAAGGATGGGGGTATATTCATTTTGTCATTCCGTTTGCAACATATCGAAATATCCATTTTCGACCCTATAAAGTATATATGTTCTTGATCGGCATAAAAATCTAAGACGATCTAGACGATGTCCTTCCGTCTGTCTGTTGAAATCACGCTACAGTCTTTAAAAAGAGAGATATTGAGCTCATATTGAGAGATATTGCACAGATTCTTCTTTTTGTCCATAAGCAGGATAAGTTCGAAGATGGGCTATACCGGACTACCCACATAGACCGATCCGCCGATTTAGGGTCTTATGCCTATAAAAGCATCATTTATTATTCGATTTTGTTGAAATTTGGAACAGTGAGTTGCGTTAGGCTCTTCAACAGCTTTCTGCAATTTAGCCCAGATCGGTCCAGATTTGGATATAGCTGCCATATAGACCGACCTCTCGATATAAGGTCTTGGACCCACAAAAGGTGCATTTATTGTCCGATTATGCCAAAATTTAGGACAGTGAGTTGTTTAACCCCTTAGACATTCCTTCAGCAATTTGGCTCAATTTACCCCAGATCGGTTCAGATTTGGATATAGATCGGTCCAGATTTGGATATAGACCGATCTCTCGATTTAAGATTTTGGGGCCATAAAATGCGCATTTATTGTCTGATGTCGCCGAAATTTGGGACAGTGAGTTGTGTCAGGACCTTCGAGATTCTTCTGCAATTTGGCACAGATCGGTCCTTCAGCAATTTGGCTCAATTTAGCCTAGATCGGTCCAGATTTGGATATAGCTGCCATATAAACCCATCTCTCGATTTAAGGATTTGGGGTCATAAAAGGCGTATTTATTGTCTCGAAATTCGGAACAGTGAGTTGTTTTAGGCTCTTCGAATTTTTTCTGAAACTTGACCCAAATCGGTCCAGATTTGGATATAGCTGCCACATAGATCGATATCTCTATTTAAAGTCTTGGCCCCATAAAAACGCATTTATAATCCGATTTCACTGAAATTTCACACATTGACTTATATTAGACTTCTCGACATCCGTGTCGTAGACGATTTAGATTGGTTTATTTTTTATTATGGCTACAATGGATTTTACTTTTTAGTATTTGGTCCAAATCAGAACATATTTCGATATAGCTGCTAAGGGGCATAAGGGGCCCAAATGGGGCTCTGCTTCTTGTGTTCCGTTCAGGACAGAAAGTGGTTAAAAAAAAACCAAATTATGGCTGAAGCATATCATGGCGTTGGGAGCCGATGGGTTGAAAGCTGAGCTATTTAAGATCACAATCATAGACTTGATTTTCCAATCGCATATCCATGATAAGATAAAATCTAGAAAATAGCATACCCCAACATCAAAAGCAAAGGTTTCTTCGTCAGTAACGTGCCCAAAAGAGGTTTTGTCTTGGGTGTTTTGGAGTTCGTAAACAGAGCTGAAACGGTCGTTTATGACCGTGACGTGGGCTATCATAACTTGAAATTTAGTTTTGGGTCTGATGGCCGTATTTTGACAGGTCGCCAACTATGTCTCCAACTTAGGGTACTAAGTGGTGTCTTCATTGCGAGATGGCTGAGTCGGTATTTCATAGTACTTCAAAACGGTGGGCTCTTTAACTTGTTCGGCTGCTTCGCACGGTAATGCCTCTGTTGAACCTGATCTTCTTTCTAGCTTCCACATGAGTGGCGGGAATTTCAGTTTTATCGCTGGGAATATTCTGCTTTTACGCATGATTTGCACTGCCTTTATATGTTCTTCTGATTTCTTCGAGGCCACCGTAGCGCAGAGGTCCGCATGTCCGCCTATGACGCCGAACGTCAGGGTTCATTTCCTGGCAAGAACATCAGAAACAATTTTCAGCGGTGGTCGTCCCCTTCTCATGTTGGCAACATTTGTGAGGTACCATGCCATGTAAAAACTTCTCTCCAAAGAGGTGTCGCACTGCGGCAAGCCGTTCGGACTCGGTTATAAAAAAAGGAGGCCCCTTATCATTGAGCTTAAAATTTGAAACGGACAGCACTCAGTGATATGTAAGAAGTTTGTCCCAGTTCCTAAGTGGAAGGTTTATGGGCAAATTTGCATTTGCCCCGAATGGCTTTTCGGGTTTGTTGTGAGCTTAGCAATATTTTCACTTACTTCTGCCACCATCCTGCTGACCTCAGCTTTCGATGCGGCTTCGACGACTGTTTTGTTGACATTGTCGTTGGCTGAGTCTGAATCGGGAACACCACTTAGATATGAATTGTGCATCCTCTTGCGTTAATCGAGTTTTCCTCATTTGTTAGTCTGAAGACTGGTTGTGTGTTTGAAGCATTGCTTTGACCACAGGTATCAAGGCACCCATCTACAAGAGTGGGTCCACGATTGCAGGATGTCGGCGACTAGGTTTGGGCACGCGCCATCGGTACTGGGTTTAACAACTCCAGCGGGACACCAGAGGCTCTCTGTGTGGTATGTCACCTCATCTAACGAATATGACTGGTAAGTTGACACTGATCACCAGTCGTCACCATCCTGCAAGGACTCATCATCCCGCTGCCAGGCTCTTAAAATATTTAATGAAAAGCCTCTGTTTGCAAAATGAATCAGATGAGACACTGTTCATTGTCTCATCAAGAAAATTGGTCCACATAAATTGTCTTCTACAAATGCATTGTTGACTTTATAAACTGTCGTTTCTCCTTTCTGCATTGTGGGATTTTAAAGTGATTTTGTTTTCCCATCCTAGCATGTTGGCCAACTTCGTTGTGCTTGTTTTGTGTTGTTTGTTTTTTTCGACCGACAAGCCTTGTAAGCTTTGAGCCAAAAACAACAGTTAACACACATAAAAATGCAATTATTTGGACCGCATTTAAGGATTCTCCTTTTATTGCCGCTAGTTTGTTTCGTTTCACTTCTTTACTTGGGGGTCCTTTTTCTGGTGTTATATAATTTTGTTAACAGTTTTTTTTTGTCATTTGCTTCGCGCCCTTTGGTTAAATAAAACAATTACACTCATTTTTCTTTCTCCAGCCAACCGCGTAGAAGTGAATTCCATTTATAACCAGAAGATTAAATGAAAAAAACAACTGAAAACGTGTGCAGGACAATGTAGGAAACATGGACATTGTTGTTAACAATTAAGCTCGTGTTGAGGATACGAAAAAAAAAACAAAAACAAGACAAATATGCATGGACCAGCATGTGGACACATTTAGGCAAAATAAGTGGCAAAGCTCTTTGTTTGCAAACTTAAATGAAACACTAACAAAGTAGTACTCAAGTCACACGTTGTTGACGAAATATTCAAATTAATTTAAAAACTGGTGCTACTCTCTACCATTGGGAAATGGTGGCCATTTAGATGTGACAAGGGTTATTGGGTAGTTTAAGGGCTTTTTCTTAGGCGAAATCGTGAAACAATGCGGCATCTGGGCTTTTTTCTGAAGGATTTGATGGTAGTTATGGGCACCCAGTTCTGACCCGATGGGATGGGATGATAGATGGAATTGGATATATAATTGGTATATACAGAGGACCTACCAGACAATTCCTGAAACTATTGGCCTGGACTGGAGGTGTCACATTCAAGCCCGTACTAAGCAGGCGCACGGATGATGGGCTCTATGAAGATGGGCTGTAGGTTCGAAATGAGACCTAAATCTAGGAAAAGTCTCCTGGCTCTATAGGAGCGTGATTGGTCCAAAACTAATATACCCCTCAGTAGTTTTGTGGAATGCTATGGAGAAAAAGGAGGATAATAGGAAGATAATAAAACTGATAAAAGGTGGATAATAGAACTCGTTCAGATAACATATTGTCTTAACATATGCCAGGCCATTAGAATCACGCCTGCTAGGGCACTGGATACCATTCTAGATGTCCGACCCCTAGACAAACAGATTAAGTGTGAGACAGCCTCTGCGGCTATGAGACTCTAGCCCATATGAGTGTAGATAGAAGATAACAGCAGGCCATACCTGCAATCGAGGCGACACACAGTGGGCCAAAAGAAAAAAAATTGGAAATAAGTCAAAAATTTTTTTTCTTTAGAGGTGAGTGGTAACAATGTTCTAGAGATTTATAGAGAAGGACATAGCAAATGCTAATTTGCACATTAACATTCCATTAAAGAAGAGGGGCAAACTTCTTACATATCAATGTGCTGTTTATGTTTAAGCTTAATGATAAGGGACCTCTTTTTAAAGCCGATTCCGAACGTTGTATCGCAGTGCGACATCTCTATGCCATTTTCTCAAATGGCATAGTTCCTCACAAATGTCGCTAACATTAGAAGACGAAAACCACCCCTGTGTTCTCGTCAGAATTCAAAGCCAGACGTTCAGCGTCATAGGCCGACATGCCAACCCCTGCGCTACAGTGGCTTCGTAGGTTTTCATAGGCTTTCAGGAAAATGGCTATGTTGGCCTGTATTATATAATTCAGAGTGAAATACAGGGTGGCAAATTTGACCACTTTCCATTTCTCCAACTTTTAATGGGTTATAACTTTTCATCTACCGGGCCGATTTGAATAATTCAGTATTTAGGAGAAAGAGCTTAAAGAGATCATAAAATATGCATAATGTACTATGCCATCGTGTACCGTTAACGAGGAATTATTAGTTTCATTTTAAAATGTTAAGATTTTGCCGGCAAATTTGTAAATAATTTATTGTAAATTTCACACAAATTGTGTCACTATATGCATAGAAAGAGAATCATGTCAGTATCTTTAGAAGTTTACAAATGGCATTGTTATGAAAATTGTGTGGCATGGTTTAGAAAATTTGCAAAATTTTTCAAAAAAGATACTCCCATATCGTTGCTTTCGATTTTCAAAAATCGGGGGTATCAAGAAAAGGTTTTATTGCTAGTTTCACTCATTTTGATATCAAACCACCTCGTTATCCTAAGACCGGACCAATATGGCCAATTTTTATACCCTCCACCATAGTAGGATGGAGGTCATTCTGTTTGTAACTACTCGAAATATTCGTCTAAGACCCCATAAAGTATATATATTCTTGATCGTCGTGACATTTTATGTCGATCTAGCCATGTCCGTCCGTCTGTCCGTCTGTCCGTCTGTCCGTCTGTCCATCCGTCCATCTGTCTATCGAAAGCACCCTAACTTCCGAAGGAGTAAAGCTAGCCGTTTGAAATTTTGCACAAATACTTCTCATTAGTGTAGGTCGGTTGGTATTGGTCGGATTTGATATAGCTGCCATATAAACCGATCTTGACTTCTTGAGCCTCTAGAGTGCGCAATTCTTATTCGATTGGAATGAAATTTTGTACGACGTGTTTTGTTATGATATCCAACAACTGGCACGTAATATTTTGTTATGATATCCAACAACTGTGCCAAGTATGGTAGAAATCGGTTCATAACCTGATATCATCGGTTCATAAGCTGTTATATAAACAGATATGGGGACTTGACTTCTTGAGCTTCTAGAGGGCGCCATTCCTATCCGATTTGGCTGAAATTTTGCATGACGTATTTTTTCTTGCTTTCAACTACTGTGTCAAATAAGGTTCAAATCGGTTCATAACCTGATACAGCTGTCATATAAACCGATCCGGGATCTTGACCTCTTGAGCCTCTAGAGGTCGCAATTATTATCCGATTTGCCAGAAATTTTGTACGACGCATTCTCTAATGACCATCAACATACGTGTTTATTATGGTCTGAATCGGTCTATATCCCGATACAGCTCCCATATAAATCGATCTCTCTATTTAACTTTTTGAGCCCCCAAAGGGCACAATTCTTATTCGAATTGGCTGACATTTTACACAGGTGGCCAACATATAATTTAATTGTGGTCCAAAACGGACCATATCTTGATATTGCTCTAATAGCAGAGCAAATCTTTTCTTATATTCTGTTTTGCCTAAGAAGAGATGCCGGAAAAAGAACTCGACAAATGCGATCCATGGTGGAGGGTATATAAGATTCGGCCCGGCCGAACTTAGCACGCTTTTACTTGTTGTACTAAATTTCACACTGGGAAAAAAGTTCCACGGTGATTTTTTTACTTTTTTTTATACCCATCGGACTATATTTTGATACAGCCGCCATATAAACCGATCCGCCGTTTTAAGGTAAAGTCATTTTTGGGATAATGAGTTGCGTTAGGCCACTCGAAATTATTCTTCAATTTGGCTAGATCGGCGCAAATTTGGATATAGCTGCCATATAGAGCGATCTCTCGATTAAAGGTCTTGGGCCCATAAAAGGCGTATTTATTTTCCGATTTTTACAAAATTTGGAACAGTGAGTTAGGTTAGGCCCTCCAACATCTTTCTTTAATTTGGCCTAGATCGGTCCAGATTTGGATATAGCTGTCATATAAACCGATCTCCTGATTTAAGGTTTTGGGCCCATAAAAGGAGCATTTATTGTCCGATGTCGACGAAATTGGGGCAGTGAGTTGTGCAATTTGGTCTAGATCGGTCCAGATTTGGATAAAGCTGACTATAGACCGATCTCCTGATTTAAGGATTTGGGCCCATAAAAGGCGCATCTATTGTCCGATGTTGCCGAAATTTGAAACAGTGAGATGTGTTAGGGCCTTCGACATCTTTCTTCAATTTGGCTAAGATTGGTCCAAATTTGAATATAGACACCATATAGACCGATCTCTGGATTTATGGTCTTGGGCCCATAAAGGACGCATTTACCATAGCAATAACTCAGCTGAACTATTTTAAACCGGTTGTGACACATTGATGAGACTTAGTCGGAAGATAATCGTCAGCATAATCTGTCTAGATAAACGCATACTTAATGATTGAATCGCCCGCTGCCTATGAAACGGTCGAAAAAGTGTTCTTAGTGTAGGCCTGGCCCTCAATAAAGATAATTATACCCACCACCGACGGATGGGGGTTTATTCATTTTGTCATTCCGTTTGCAACACATCGAAATATCCATTTGCGACCCTATAAAGTATATATATTCTTGATCAGCGTAAAAATCTAAGACGATCTAGACATGTCCGTCCGTCTGTCTGTTGAAATCACGCTATAGTCTTCAAAAATAGAGGTATTGAGCTGAAACTTTGCACAGATTCTTTTTTTTGTCCATAAGCAGGTTAAGTTCGAAGATGGGCTATATCGGACTATATCTTGATATAGCCCCCATATAGACCGATCCGCCGATTTAGGGTCTTAGGCCAATAAAAGCCACATTTATTACCCGATTTTGCTGAAATTTGGGACAGTGAGTTGTGTTAGGCCCTTCGACATCCTCCTTCAATTTGGCTCAGATCACTCCAGATTTGGATATAGCTGCCATATAGACCGATCCTCCGATTTAGGGTCTTAGGCCTATAATAGCTAAATTTTTTATCCGATTTTGCCAAAATTTGGGACAGTGAGTTGTCTTAGGCCCTTTGACATCCTCCGTCAATATGGCTCAGATCGGTTCAGATTTGGATATAGCTGTTATATAGACCGATCCGCCGATTTATGGTCTTAGGCCCATAAAAGCCATTTTATTATCCGATTTTGCTGAAATTTGGGACAGTGAGTTGTGTTAGGCTCTTTAACGTCTTTCGTCAATTTAGCCCAGATCAGTTCAGATTTGGCTATATTGGGTTGCCCAAAAAGTAATTGCGGATTTTTCATATAGTCAGCGTTGACAAATTTTTTCACAGCTTGTGACTCTGTAATTGCATTCTTTCTTCTTTTTACTTTAGCTTGCTTTAGAAAAAAGTGTAAAAAAAGTATATTTGATTAAAGTTCATTCTAAGTTTTATTAAAAATGCATTTATTTTAAAAAAAATTTCTTTTAAAAATTCCGCAATTACTTTTTGGGCAACCCAATAGCTGCCATATAGACCGAATGTGAACAGCGCACATTGCAGAATGATGCCTAAAATAGGCGGCCTACGACAAAGCCGACGTGTGCTACTCCCAACTGTAGTACACGTAGGTTAGGTTAGTGTATAGCCTGTTATAGCTCCCATGTAAATCGGTCTCTTGATCATTGTTGTTCGGTTCCTAGCTTTAATTTTTGCTGGTTTGATAGAAGTTTATAAAATTTATTGTATTTTGTATACATTTTTAGCAGAATCCATGGTGGTGCGCTTTTACTTGTTAGTGCTCACAACCCCCCTTTGTAACCAACTGACATTCGCTGTCCTTCGGGCTTGATCCCATAGACCTGACAAAACAGGTGAATTTTGAACTGTTCAGCCATCTCGTTGAGAGATCTGCAACAGTCGAGGGCGGTTTTTGTGTTTAGAAGTACGTTCTCCAGGGAGTTAATGGCTTCCTGGCTGTCTGAGAAGATATTTATGACAATCGTCGTAATGACATTATATCTTAGTCATTCCACCACTTCCTTAATTGCAAGGATCTCCGCTTGATACACACTGTGGTCAGGTAACCTTTTCGATATGACCAGTGCTAGATCTTTAGGGTACACCCCAAAGCCCACTTGGTCGTCTAGTTTGGAACCTTCCGCATGAAGTCTATGTAACTTCTATTACCAGGGATATCGTAGTTCCAATCGGTTCTATCAGGAAAAGTGGTACAGTACTTTTTATCAAATAGAGGCTCAGGCAGGGTGTAATCCACACTGCCTGGACCATCGGATATTGTATCAAATATAACACTGTGTCCGCAGCAGCCACAGCTCTTAACCTCACGGCAGTGGCCGCAGCAATTTTCCTAGCCACAATATCCAGAGGCATTAGATGTAGCATTGAATTCAGTGCATCAGATGGTGTCGTCCTCGGTGCAGCTGTGATGCACAAACAAGCCATCCTTTCGATCCGGTTTAGTATTGAGCAGAAGGTGGACTTTTAAAGCGCCGTCCACCAGACCACAAAACCATATATCATTAAAGGTGTGACAACTGCAGAATATACCCGGTGCATGACGAGCGGTCTAAACCCAAATATTTGTCAATGGCTCTCTTGCAGGTGTATGGGACAAGAGTTGCCTTTCTTGCCCTTTCCAGAATGTTGGGTTTGGAGTTCAATTTCATGTCCAGCAAGACACCCAGGTATTTTCCACTTTTTATACCCTACACCACTACTGTGGTATAGGGTATTATAACTTAGTGTATTTGTTTGTAACACCCAAAAGGAAGAGAGATAGACCCATTGATAAGTATACCGGTCGACTCAGAATCACTTTTTGATTCGATATAGCTATGTCCGTCTGTCTGTCCCTCTGTCCATGTTAATTTGTGTACAAACTACAGATCGCAATTTGAATCTGATCGTCTTAAAATTTGGCATGGTTATGTTTTTTGGCCTAGAGACAAAGCCTATTGAATTTGGAAAAAATCGGTTCAGATTTGGATATAGCTCCCATATATATGTTCGTCCGATTTGCAGTAATACAGCAATAAAATGGTCATTTGTCGACCGATTCTCTTGAAATTTGGTAGGAATGATTTTCTCTTGACTATCAATATTACTGCTGAGTTTCATAGAAATCGGTTCAGATTTGGATATAGTTCCCATATATGTGTTCGTCCGATTTGCAGTAATGCAGCAATTAAAAGGTTATTTGTTAACCGATTCTCTCGAAATTTGGCAGGAAGGATTTTTTTATAACTCTCAATATTGCTGGTGAATTCCATATAAATCGGTTCAAATTTGGAGATAGCTCCAATATATATTTTCGTCCGATTTGCAGTATTACAGAAATTAAATGGTTATTTGTTAACCAATTCTCTCAAAATTTGGCAGGAAGGATTTTTTTATGACTCTTGATGTTACTGGTGAATATCATAGAAATTGTATCAGATTTAGATATAGCTGTCATATATGTATATCGCCCATTTTTTCACTTCTTAAGTCACTGCAAACGCATTTATTGACCAATTTTACCAAAACTTTGCACAACAATATCTACCACAATATCTAAGAAGTTTTCTCAAAATCGATTTAGATTTTGACGTAGCTCCCATATATATATTCGTCAGATTTTGGGTATTTCGTCATGTCATTTCTCAACCATAGTTATTACATTTTGAACATATTTGCTTTGTTCCAAATTGGAGGAATTTTGATAACCCATCTGAATACATCCGCCGAGGTCCATCAAAATTATTTCAGAATTAAATATAGCCCGCCCCTTTTGAACTTATAGGGTTGGTGTAGGGTATTATAAAGTCGGCACCGCCCGACTTTTGCCTTTCATTAATGGTTGTAAACGAAACATTCTCTCCCCCCAAGGAGACAGATGCCACTATGGGTAACTTGCATCTCCTGCTGAAAAGAACTACTTCCGACTTTCACAGGTTACCGCTTTCGGTAACCCACTTCGCCCTTGCACATAGAGCTTCCTGAAGCATATCTCTTAAGTTAGGTTAGGTTGAAAAACATATCTCTTAGAGTGCGGCGAAACTTTCCCCTAACGGCAATTATCACGTCGTCAGCATAAGCGACCTTTTTTTACACCTTTTTCTTCCAAAAACCATAATAAATTGTTAATGGCTCTATTCAGAAGTAAAGGAGACAGTACACCTCCTTGATGTATTCTTCTCCCATATAACCAACCTCCCGGTTTGACTTCCTGAGCCTCTAGAAGGCGCAATTCTTATCGGATTTTACTGAAATTTTGAACTTGTCGTCTTCTTTTATACATTTTATGGATGTATCAAGTATGATTTGAATCGGTCTTAAACCTGATATAGCTCCCAAATAAACCGATCTCCCGATGTTACTTCTTGAGCCTGTAGAGTCCATAAGCCTATATAGCTCCCATGCAAGCTGATCGCCCCATTTTACTTCTTAAGTCCCTCTAGGGTGCAATTCTTATCCGATTTGGTTAAATTTTGCACAATGGGATCTAATATTGTCTTTAAAAACGAATCCAAGAATGACACGAATAGTTGTATAACCTCACATAGCTCCACCGTAGCGCAGAAGATAGAAGAGGCTGCCGTAGCACAGAGGTTAGCATGTCCACGTATGACGCTGAACGCCTGCGTTCGAATCCTGGCGTGAACATCAGAAAACAGTTTTCAGCGATGGTTATCCCCTCCTAATGCTGACAACATTTGTGAGGTACTTTGCCATATAAAAACTTCTCCCCAAAGAGGTGTCGCACTGCTTCACGCCGTTCGGACTCGGCTATAATAAGGAGGCCCCTTATTATTGAGCATAAACTTGAATCGGACATCACTCATTAATCTGTGAGAAGTTTGCCCCCGTTCCTTAATGGAATGTTAGTGGGCAAATTTGCATTTACATAGCTCCAATAGCATTGCAATTCTTATCCATTTTGTTAGCCTATTGGGTTGCCCAAAAAGTAATTGCGGATTTTTTAAAAGAAAGTAAATGCATTTTTAGTAAAACTTAGAATGAACTTTAATCAAATATACTTTTTTACACTTTTTTTCTAAAGCAAGCTAAAAGTAACAGCTGATAACTGACAGAAGAAAGAATGCAATTACAGAGTCACAAGCTGTGAAAAAATTTGTCAACGCCGACTATATGAAAAATCCGCAATTACTTTTTGGGCAACCCATATAAAGAGATACCGTGCAAAGAATTTGATAAATGCGATCCATGGTGAAGGGTATAGAAGATTACGCCCGGCTGAACTTAGTAGGATTTTACTTGCTTTTAAATAAATCCGCCTGCAATACGTTTACATTTCTTTATACTTTCAAAAGTTAAAGCATCAATTTTAGTGAAAGAAAATATTCTTGTTTGTCTCGATGAATGTTCAACCTCAACATTTGTGCCAAATGTGTTGAAATGTGTTGTGTGTTTTACGTGACTTCTTGTCTTTGCACAAAATCCTGGACTAATGTGTATAAATATTTAAAGATGTCAAAAAATGATAAATTGTGTGTGGTTGTTTTCCTTAATTCAGATAAATGGATACCACTATGTGACATTTGTTGGCATGAGGTGAAGACAATTTAGAATTGAGTAATTTCTCATTATCTGGTATGCATTTTTTTCGATTTAGCTATGTCCGCCTGTCTGTCTATGATAATTTGTGTACAGGTCGAAATTTTTCTGATCGGTTCAGTTTTGGACATAGCTGCCTATATACCGAACTCTCGATTTGAAGTCCTTGGCCCATAATAGGCGCATTTATTGTCCGATTTCGCTGAAATATCAGTAAGCAGTGCTAGGCCCCTCGACATACCTGCTCAATACGATCTTAACCAGTCCAGATTTGGATATAGCTGTCATATATACCACTCTCCCAATTTTAGGTTTAGGCCCATAAAAAGTGAATTTATTGAACGAGTTGTGTTAGTCCCCTCGAGATGTGATCCGAGTATGTTCAAGATCGGGCTATATTTGGATATGCAAATTTGCCCATCAACACTCCATTAAGGAACAGGGGCAAACTTTTCACATATCAATGAGTGCTGCCCGATTCAAATTTTAGCTCAATGATAAGAGCCTCCTTTTTTTGGCCGAGTCCAAACGGCGTGCCGCAGTGCGACATCTCCTTGTGGAGAAGTTTTTACATGGCTGCCATACCATATGGTACAGTACCTCCCAAATGACGCCAGCATAAGAAGGGGATAACTACCTCTGAAAATTTTCAGGATGTTCCCGCCAGGATTCGAATCTAGGCGTTTAGCGCCACTTTCAAGTTGCATTAGATCCTTAAATATTCTTCATGGATATGGTGGAAATCGAACTATATTTAAATATAGGCCCCATATAGCCCAATATTCTGTTTTGTCATCTTGAATAGTGAATTGTATTAGACCCCTCGACGTCCCTGTAGAGTATGGTCCAAATGGGACCGTACTTCGGTAAGGCTTAAATGACCTTTAGCCATAATCCGGTGAAAAATGCTTAATTTATGTCCCCATAGCAGCTATAACGAAACAAAGTCGGTCTATATGGCAGCTATATTTAAATCTGGACCGATCTAAGCCAAATAGAAGAAGGATGTCGAAGGCCATATCACAACTCACAGTTACAAATTTTGGCGAAATCGGTCAGCAATTGCGCCTTATATGGGCCCAAAATCGTAAATCGAGAGATCGATATATATGGCAGCTATATCCAAATCTAAACCGATCTGGACCAAATTGATGAAAGAAGTCGAAGAGCCTAACGCAACTCACTGTCCCAAATTTCGACGAAATCGCACAATAAATGCGCCTTTTATGCGCTCAAAACCTTAAATCGAGGGATCAGTCTATGTGGCAGCTATAACCGAATCTAAGCCGATGTGGGCCAAGTTAAAGAGGAATGTCGAAGGGCCTCATAAAACTCACTGTCCAAAATTTCGGCGAAATCGGACAACAATATATATTATAGGCCCAAAACCTTAAATCAAGAGATAGGCAGATATATCCAAATCTGGATATCGAAGGGATATCTAAGATATCGAAGGGCCTAACACAACTCACTGTACCGAATTTCGGCGAAATCGGATATTTTATGAAGGTATGACCTAAAATCTAGAGATCGGTCTATATGGCAGCTATATCCAAATCAGGACCGATCAAAGCCAAATTAAAGGGGGATGTCGAGAGGCCTAATACAACTCACTATTCCAGATTTCAGCAACATCTGATAACAAATGGGTCTTTTATGGGCCTAAGACCTTAAATCGGCGGATCGGTCTTTAAGGGGGCTATATCAAGATATAGTCGGATATAGTCGAACTTAATCTGTCTATAGCATGGATTGAGGAAGGGAGCAGCTCATACCATCGCGGTATAATCGAGGCGACGATAGGAAACCTGGAAGGAAGGGAAGAGGTTTCCGATCGGATACCTGAGATGAACCTTAAAGTCGAGTGCGAGACACTGCTGCAACCGGCACAGTCTTGGATTGACGGAACCCTAGTATTGCCATCTGGAATATCATGTTACACGGATGGATCAAAGCGAAAGGACAGATTGGGCCTGGAGGTTTACATTGAGAACCTAGGGACTGAAATCTGTTTTAGACTGCCTGACCATTATACGGTTCTGCAGGCGGAGATCCGGGCGATCACGGAATGCGTGAAGTGGTGTGGTGCTAACGCAAGGACTTCGAGTCTGAACATCTTTACCGACAGTAAAATTGCCATAAGGGCAATAACAATCAGGACGGTAAGGTCACTAAAAGTCTTGCAGTGTAAGAAGGAGATTAACGCCTTCTCTGAGGATGGCATAATCCGCTTCGTTTGGGTGCCGGGCCATAACGGAGTAAGGGGGAAATGAAAGGGTAGACAATTTGGCGATGAAGGCCAAAGGTCTGCCGTCAATAAACTTGGTTAACCCGAAGCCTTTCGGGTCGACGCAGTCCGAGTTAAGGGATTTCGCGGTGAATGAGCATGCAACATTATGGAACAGCGCAATGGTCGGTAGGATGGCGAAAATCCTATGGGGAGATTCAGATCGTGAAAAGACGAGGCTATTACTGAAAGGAAGCAAGAAGGAGGATGTCAGTATTGCAATTGGTATCATAACGGGACACACAGGACTACGAGCTCACTTATGTAAAAACGGTGCGGCAAGTGATAGCATGTGTAGGGCATGCGGGGAAGATGATGAGACGTTCGAGAATTTCCTGTCATTGTCATTGCCCGGTTTTCCAACAGATACCGGTACTTAGGTGGAGACACATTTTCAGACATAAACCAACTTAGGGGAGTTGTATAGAAAACAATTAAGGATTTTTTAAGTAGTACGGAATTCCTAACTTAAAATTTTCTTTTTAGAGGTTACTTTATAGTTTTTAGAGTGCACAACAAGCAGTTAACTGGCTCAGGTGTATGTCCATAGTGGCATGGGGCGGATTAATATTTACACCCTCTTTTCAACCTAACCTAACATAACCTGCCGAGGTGGTGGGTATTCAAAGTTCGGCACTGCCGTTATGGCTTTTGTATTTTTATACCCACCACCATTAGATGGGGGGTATACTAATCTAGTTATTCCGTTTGTAACACCTCGAAATATTGAGCTAGGACCCCATACAGTAAAAATATTCTTGATCGTCTAGACTTTCTGAGTCAAACAAGCCATGTTCGTCCGTCCGTCCTTCTCTTGAAATCACGATAGCGATCGAACGCGTAAAGCTAGCCACGTTAAACTTTGCACCTATACTAAATATTGACGTAGATCGTTGGGGATTGCAAATGGGCCATATCGTTTCAGATTTAGATATAGCTCCCATTTAAACCGATCTCCCGGTTTGACTTCTTGAGCCCTTATAAGCCACAATTCTTGTCCGATTTGGCTGATATTTTGCACGTGGTGTTCTGCTATGATTTTCAACAATTGTGCGAAGTACGTTCCGAATTGGTATATAACCTGATATAGCTCCCATATAATCTGATCTCCCGATTTGACTTCTTAAGCCCTTACAAGCCACAATTTGTGTCCGATTTGGCTGAAATTTTGCACAAAGTGTTTGGTTTTGGCTTTCAGCAACTGAGCCAAGTTCGGTCTAAATCTGACATGGCTCCCATATAGACAGATCTCACGTTTTTACTTCTAAAGCCCTTAAAAGCCGCAATATTTGTCCGATTTGGCTAAAATTTTGCATGCTGTGTTCCGTTGTGGTTTTCAGCAACTGTGCTTAGTACGGCCCGAATCGGTTTATAACCTGATATAGTTTCCATATAAACTGATCTCGCGATTTGATTTCTTGAGTCCTTACAAGCTGAAAGTTTTGTCCGATTTGGCTGAAACTTTGCCCATAGTGTTCTGTTATGACTTCCAATAGTTTTGTTTAAAAGGGTTCAAATTGGTCTATAACCGGATACAGCTCCCATAGAAACCGATCTCCCGATTTGACGTCTTGAGCCCTTACAAGCCGCAACTTTTGTATGATTTAGCTAAAATTTTGCACATTGCGTTCTGTTATGACTTCCAAGTTCGGTCCAAATCGGTCTATCACGTGGTTAGCTCCCATATTAACCGGTCTCTATTATCCTTGTTCGCTTCCTAAAATCTTAAATTTTTGCTGGTCTGACAGAAGTTTGGTATGCCAAATAAGATTATGCCCTTCAATTAAATTTAGTTTGTATACATTTTTAGCAGAATCCATGGTGGTGGGTTCCCAAGATTCGGCCAGGCCGAACTTTGCATTCTTCTACTTGTTACTTTTCATATTTGCATCGTATTGATGTACGTTTTTGGCGATTTAAATTCTCTCATATATCTCTAATATTAACCTAATTTAGGCCCGGCCGAACATAACGCATTTTCTTTAGTTATTTTTCTCCAAAGAAGGTCGAGAATTATCACCATGCGATTTATGTTAGGAGGAAGAATTGAAATGTACTGAAAATATTTTGCCAGCTCAACAGATCTTTGGATATAGACATAGCAACCAATGGAATGAAGTTTCTTGTTCACTACCATCCGTCTGCTAACGCATTTTCAATTGTGATCACATTTCCTTTTCCTATATGCTTCTCTTCTGTGAAGTGAGACAAGTAATTGACCACTATTTCTCTATCTAAATGGACTTTTTCATTACACGTATGTTTCATTCGATGTGCAGGAACATTGTCAACACAGCTTGTGTCCTTGACTCATGTATCGGTGACAAAACACCAAAGATTTGCTCTACTTCAAATTGATGAAACATAGCTAGAACCACACACTCACACATGTCAATACGAGATGGATAAAATAGCTCTGTATAACCATGGAAACACGCAGTTCAATTGCCAAACAAAAAAGTTTTCTAAATGGGTTATAAAAGTGGACAACTGCTGATAGATGAGAGAATTTTCATAGGAGAAACTGGCATGAACCACGTTTCCTTATAACGCAGCCGAAGCCCGTAAGAAATATGTGAGAGGGCAGAGTGAGTATCCGCTATCGATATCGTGGGTAGATTTGCACCCTCTCTCGCAAGCAAATTCGCCTACTCGTTACCTGCCACATCCTTGTGACCAGCGACCTAACACAGGATCACCCTGTGGTGCCTGTGTAGTTGCTACAGAGAGTGACGTCATTGATACAGCACTTAAGATCACATGGTCGCTCCCATAAGAAACTTAAGTGCTGCCTGACTATCGCTAAATATGCAAATATCTGACCGGTCTATGTTCCTTGACATCAACAGCTCCGCAGGCATGAGTATCGCAAAGAACTCCGCCTGGATGATACTGCAAACGTCCCTCATCCGAAGAGAGACATCCAGTCGTATTTCCGCCCAGCGTATACCACAACCGGTTCCACTTTCAACCTTCGATCTATCTGTAAAGATCAATAAAAGAAAACGTAAAAGGAGAAAGACGAAAACTCCGATCAAGTGACCAAGTAAGGAGCCACTTCTCGAAACAGGATGCCAGAGATTGGAGAAGATGAGCAGAAGATCCAGGTGCTTCGAAATCTTTTTATGCCCACCACCCACTAGTCATTCCGTTTGTAACACCTCGAAATATTCGTCTAAGATCCTATATAGTATACCTATTCTTGATCATCTCGACATTCTGAGCCGATATAGTCATGTCCGTCCGTCTGTCTGTCGAAATCACGATAGCGGTCGAACGCGTAAAGCTAGCTGCTTGAAATTTTGCATAGTATTGATACTTAGTATCGATGTAGGTCGTTGGGGATTGCAAATTGGCCATATCGATTCAGATTTATATATAGGTCTCATATAAACCGATCTCTATATGTGACTTCTTGAGCCTGTTAAAGCCGCAATTTTTGTCCGATTCGGCTGACATTTTGCTTGTAGAGTTCTGTTATGACTTCCAATAGCTGTGTAAATAACGATCCAAATCGATATGAAACCTGAAGCGCCTGGAAGGCTTGCCGCAGAGCGATTCCTCTTTGGGGAGAAGTTTTTACCTGGCTTCCTTGCCAAATGGTACAGTACCTCACAAGTGTTACCACAATTTGGAGAGGATAACTGCCGCTGAAAAATTGTTCTAATGTTCTCGCCAGGATTCGAACCCAGCCATTTAGCGTCATAGGCGGACGTGCTTACCTCTGCGCTTCGGTGGCCCCCTTACATAGAGGTCATGTAGAAACTTTTCCTAAAATACATATCACACTGCGGCACGCCATTCGGACTCGACTATTAGAAGGAGGCCCCTTTTTCATTGAGCTTAAACTTTAATCGGACAGCACTCATAGATATGTAAGAAGTTTTCCCTTGTGTCTTAATTGAATGTTCATGGGCACCTTCGGATCCAAAGTCTCTGAATTGCACCCGCTCTGAGATGGCTGGACAAAGTATTGTCCACATATTATTCTAGTTTTTTAATTGCCAATTTAAAAGGAGCATTTATTACCCGATTTCATTGAAATTGAAAATGCAACAGTAAGGCCCTATTAGGCCCTCGACATCCGTTCAGAATATGGCTCAGATTGGACTATAGTTGAATATAGCTACCAGTGGCCTCCATAGTAACCGTCATTATGGCTTCCGCAAAAATCCCTCCACGGGCAACCTAATGGCATTTCTGTCGATCTCTACACCAGTTTGGTGAGAGAAAGGTTGTGGCGCTGGATATATCCGAGGCATTTGATAGGGTCTGGCACGATGCACTCCTATCAAAGCTTGTCACATTTGAGCTTTCTAGAGAATCGTACTCTTCGAGTTGTTGTAAATGGGTTCTTCTCTGATGAATACAAAGAAAGGACAGAGCTTTGTGGTACACCTGTTCACATGTTTTTGAAGTATCGAAAGAAGCATCCAAGTGCTTGGGCCTTCTTAAACGGTTCAAGAAATACTTCATTTCATCTGATCTTTTTATACTCTCCACTATAGGATGGGGGTATACCAATTTCGTCATTCTGTTTGTATCTCGAAAGAGTAAAGCTAGCCGAAAGAGTAAAGCTAACCGCTTAAAATTTTGCCATATCGGTCCATGTTTTGATATAGCTGCCATATAAACCGATCTTGGATCTTGACTTCTTGAGTCACTAGAGGACGCAATTTTTATCCGATTTGGCTGAAGTTTTGCATGAGGTGTTTTGTTATGATTTCCAACAACTGCGCTAAGTGTGGTTGAAATCGGTTCATAATCTGATATAGCTGCTATATAAACCGATCTGGGGTCTTGACTTCTTAAGCCTCTACAGGGTGCAAAACCTATCCGATTTGGCTGAAAATTCGCACGACGAGTTTCGTTAAGACTTTCAACAACTGTGCAAAAGTATGGTTCAAATCGGGATATAACCTGATATAGCTGCCATATAAACCAATCTGGTATCTTGACTTCTTGAGCCTCTATAGGGCGCAATTATTCTCTGATTTGGGTGAAATTTTGTACATGATGTTCAAGGATGTTCATCAAAAATACGAGAATCTCAGGAATACACACCCGTTAGTGGTTGATTGGCCAGCTGACTGAACAATGCACTAGAGAGATAAGTCCTTTTTCGCCCGAACTATTCGCATGTTGAGTCGACTTCCAGCAAATATCTTTCCCACCGTCTACGACATCCAGAAAATCAAGACAAATTTCAATAAATACTACTCCCTCCCATTCCTACCTTTCCTTCCGCATAAAAAAAAGGGAAAATAAAGACCGATCTGCCGATTAGGATTTTAGGTTCTTCAAAGGAGCAATAATACCTGAGTTGTATATAAACCCTAAACTTCTTTTACGAATGTGGTTCAGATTGGATACTTGATGTGATATAGAAAAATCTCCAGATTTAGGGTCTTGGGCCACAAATTGGTTATTGCTTACCATGTTTCGGTGAGGTTTAAAACAGTGGGCTTTCCAACATTCCGTTAGTTATTGTAGAAATCGGACCATATTTTGGCATAGCTGCCACATCCAGTGATCTTTCTATTTAGAGTATTGGGTGCATAAGAGGGGTGTTTTGAATATCTTTATACCTATTTATATAGTTTATTGTTAATTATTATGCAGCATGAGAACGTTTCCCATGGCGGTAGATAACCAAAATTCTGCTTGGCCGAGTTAAATGTGTTTTTAGTTATTTTTCTTAATAATTTCTTCACATATTAACCAATAACCCTTTAAGTTCTCGCAATGAAACAATCGTTATGTTCTTTATTGTTATGCTCAAAACAAAGAACAATATGGAATGATGAAGATTCTACAACCATCCATCACTGGTTTGAGAGCAAATGAGAGCTTTCATGGTTTGGCATATAAACGGGATAACAATAAGGATGAAAAGGCTGTCAAAAACCGACACATTCCCCATTCAGGGCATTGAATGTATACAGACTGCTATTGCAAGCAACCTAAAGGTAGTTTGAAAGTGTTGTGATCAATGTTTGGAAATTTAATTAACCACCACACGAAACCATTGTTATGGAGTACAAAGCAGCAGTGCGAGTACAATGAAACAGTTTTGGACCTCGTGGCGTATAACTATTAAACCAATTAAACAGAAAATCATACGCACTGGTGTTCTGAAGAAACACACTATTATGCGTTGCTTGTGTTGTACTATACGCCGCTACTTTGTTGCAGGGTATTATAACTTTGTGTGCAACCCCTAGAAGAAAGAGGGATAGACCCATTAGTAGGGATATGGATTGATTCAGAATCACTTTCTGATTCGATTAAGCTTTGTCACGTTAATTTGTGTACAAAACGCAGGTCGCAATTTTCACCTGATCGTCAAATTTGGTATAGGAATCTGTGATGGCCTATCGACGAAGCCTATTGAAATTGGAAAAGTCGGTTTAGATTTGAATACTGCTTAGATATATTTTTTCGTCCCATTTGGATTAATATTTCAATAATAAGGTCATTTGCAATAGTATCGTCATTTGTTAAACAGACTTACACAATTTTAGTCCAATGTGATACCACAATAGTCCATTGTGATACCGCCGGATACCTTCAGAAGTCGTAGTATGGACAATGTCTAGTTAAGAAACACTAGAACTACTCGTTGGTACGCAATATCTCTAACGAATAACGTGCCGTCAGAAAAGGTTGTCACAGATATGCATTCGTTGGAGGTTGTTGGAAAAATTGTGTATCAGTCAAAAATCCTTTTGGGCCATAAAAAGTTAGAATTTGATTGAATTACAAGCTGTACCGGACAGACTGTCTTCCTGGAGATTTACTCTGCTTGTATCAGCATTTCGTGGGATGGAGAGACACAAAGGTCATTTTCATTCCAAAAGCAGAAAAACAGTAACACACAAAGGCGAAAGATTTTGGTGCTATTAGTCTATCATTCTTTATGGTGAAGCCAAAACATAGGTTCATGGAAACATTTTTTAGGGAAAGTTCCTGATTCCGTAATGGAATGCATATAGTAAGGCAACTCCACTGAAGTAGTCCTTTACGACCTAATCTCCTATATAGAGGACTAGCTGGACAGGGCCAGCTCCGCTGCGCCTTCTTTCACTCTCTTAATTTATCTGAGCCCTATACTGGCATGATCAGGGAATATGTCCTGTTTGCTGGTACAGCCTTTTAGATATTTCGCCCAATTAATATGTGTTCGTTAGTGGTCTAATGGTTGTGTCGTTGTTGCCATCATCGTGCCGTAGTTCATAGTGCACTTAGCTTGCATCCGCACCTAGCTCGCTTCCGCACTTAACTTGCTTCCGCTCATGATTGTATCCTAGTGGATGCGCCTAGCTCGCATCCGCACCTATCTCACATCCACCCCTAGCTCGCATCCGCGTCTAGCTCGTATCCGCGTCTAGCTCGCATCTGCGCCTAGCCTGCATCCGCGCCTAGCTCGCATCCGCGCCTAGCTCGCATCCGCGCTTAGCTCGCATTCGCGCCTAGTTCGCATCCGCGCCTAGCTTATACCCGCGCTTAGCTTGTACCCGCGCCTAGTTCGCATCCGCACCTAGCGCGCATCACCGCCTAGCTCGTATCCTCGCCTAACTGAAGCGCGTAACTCGCATTCGCACTTAGTTGCATCCATAGATAGCTCAACCACTCTCTACTAGAAATAGTTTCGTCTGGTGGCAGCGTCGTCCTTCCTTCGACTGCAAAATGCAGCAATATATAATGGCGCAGTTGCAAACTCTTGCCCACTCCATGGAAAATGCCACGAATTCCGTACTTTGGTACCGAAAGCCTCCTCCAAGAAACCCACGGTACGACCAAAAGTGTCGAGATGCTACTAAAGCCAAGAGTGCGGCATATAGAGCAACCCTGCAATCAGTAGCAACGGGAGAAAAGGAGAGAGAAATGTCTATTCCGTAGAAAGAAAAAGGAAATGGAAAAACGTTAGTGTGAGCGATTTGAGATGTACAGGAGTCAGAATGAAGTCCGGAAATTCTACCAAGAATTAAACTTCAAACCGATGGCTTTGATGCAGGCACATCCTCCTGCAGAGACAAAGAAGGAAATCTGATAACTGACACAGATAACATGTTGAGGATATGGAAAGAACATTTTACCCAACTACTAGTGTCCGACGTTGGCGGCGAAGAGGATACCGCAGAACCAATCCCTGATGATGGTATAGAATGTTTACCTCCTAGTCAGAATGAGGTCCATGTAGCAGTGACCCGACTAAAGAACAACAAGGCAGCAGGAGCCGACGGGTTACCCGCTGAACTATTTAAGACCAGAGGCGACACGCTGATAAGGCGTATGCATCAGCTTATCTGCGCAATCTGGCTAGAAGAACGCATACCCGATGATTGGAACCTCAGCATACTATGTCCCGTACACAAGAAAGGAGACAAGATGGAATGTGCCAACTACAGAGGAATAAGTCTCCTCCACATCGCATACGAGATACTCTCGAGCGTACTGTGTGAAAGATTAAAACCTAAAGGCAATGAGATAATTGGGCCCTATCAATGCGGATTTAGACCTGGTAAATCCACCCTACCCCAGATATACACATTGCGCCAAATCCTGGAAAAGACCCGAGAAGGACAAACCAACACCTACCATCTCTTTGTTGACTACAAAGCCGCCTTCGATACTCCATTACGTTCAAGGGTTATTCAAGCCATGTCTGAGTTTGGTATCCCTGCAAAATTAATAAGACTCTGCAGGATGACACTTGCTGATACGCGTTCCTCAGTAAGAATAGGAGAGAATCTCTCAAAAGCATTCAATACCAAACGAGATTTCAGACAAGGAGACAGCCTATCGTGTGATCTCTTTAATATCCTGCTGGAGAAGATTATACGCAATGCAGATGTGAATAGATATGGCACACTAATCACAAGAGAACACGTGCTACTCGCCAATGACGACGACATCGATATCATAGCGCGGTCACTGGAAGTAGTAACTGCAGCCTTTGAAAGAATCGAAAGGGAATCAGTGAAATTGGATCTGGCAGTAAATGGAGATAAGTCGAAATGGACGGTTTCAACTCCGAAAAAGCCTTGTACAACCGAGCAGATAAAGAACATGGAGAAAGTTGGGAACCACAACTTTGAGACAGTCAATAACTTTATCTACCTCGGCACCACCGTAACCGAAACGAATAACACCAGTTTTGAGATTAAGCGAAGAATAATACTGACAAACAGATGCTACTTTGGACTAAGTAAGCAGTTTAGAAACAAGGCCACCTCTCGACAGACGAAGCTTACACTATACAAGACACTGATACTACCCGTGCTGTTATATGGCAGATGAGGCAGTGCTTGGAGTATTTGAGAGAAAGATTCTTCATAAAATATATGGATTGCATTAATGGAGAATATAGGCGACGTATGAACCACGAGCTGTACGACGACGATAGCATAGTTACGCGCATCAAAATACAACGGCTGCGTTGGCTAGGTCATGTTGTTAGAATGGATGAAGAAGCTCCAGCAAATAAGTCTTTTGAAGGCAAACACCGTGGTAAACGCAAACCGGGAAAACCAAAAGCCCGATGGAAAGATCAAGTTGTGGGAGACACCTCGACACTTGGTGTCAGAGATTTTAGAATGATCGCAGAATATCGAGGCGCTTGGAACGCTATTCTACGTTCGGCTAGTGGAACAAATATTCTGTCATAGCCAATTAAAGTAAAATAAGAACGTACTTAGCACGGATGTTGAAAGTTATAACAAACCATTCTGTGCAAATTTTCAGCCAAATCGGATAACAATTGCTCTTAAAAGGGCTCACGAAGTCGAATCAGGAAAACGGTTTATATGGGAGCTACATCCAAATCTGAATCCATATAGCTACATCCAAATCTGAACCCATATACCCATTTCCAATCCCCAGCGACCTACATCAATAAGAAATATCGGTGCAAAATATCAAGCATATAGCTTTACGCGTTCGACCGCTAACACTTCAACAGACGGACGGATGGACGGACATGCCTAAATCGACTTAGAACGTCAAGTCGTTCTGGAATATATATTTTTTTAGGCGTCTCAGATCAATGTTTCTAGGTGTTACAAACGGAACGAAGTGGTTAGTATACCTCCAGCCTATGGTGGTGAGTATAAAAAGCTTTGTTTCAAAGCGATTTATTGGAGAAGAATAACTCTTGCAGCTGGTCAACCGCCCAACTCTTTTGAATGTGCACTTAAAGATTTAAGCCGAAATTGTACACTATCATTTTCAAACTTATCTGCAATACATCTTTTGTCAATACAAGCCTTTGATATTGCAGGTAACCTCATATTACCCAGCATGAAACTCATCAAATATGAAATCTTTCTTTCATTCATACATAATATCATAACATGCATAGTGCGTGTGTGTGTGTGAGAGAGTGCTTGGTTTTCATTTGATCTGCCTTCAGTATTCTAGAGATTTTACAATTTTTCATTTTGAAATAGAAACGCTTTGTTATCTATGTCTGACCCGAGAGCGAGTGTGCCGTGACCAATCTACTACTCTGATGCAGTGAAAACAAGAGGACATTAATGATGCCACTCTGGTGTGAAGCACCAGGAATATGAGTTATGAGATTTTCACTTTTATTACACATTGTGTGTGTGTGTGTGTGTGTGTGTGTGTGGTAAGCCGTTGGATGAATTTATGAGTGTTTGAACAAAGAAGAGTTCTGCTACAAAATGGACCATATGATGTTCCTGTTTGGTATCTGTGCGCAATTACATTTATTCTCCTCTATAACCCCTGATTCACTGTTGAATTCGTTCACTGTATATATGGCAAATATTTATCTTTGTAACATAGAGGGGAGGGAAAGGCTCCCAAAGGAAGCAATGGGAAGAATTAAAAAATGTTGAGGCTTTTTGTAATTGTTGAAAGGTATGAAGACATTTTTGTAAAAGAAAAATTTTTATATGCCTTACGGTTGTATGCCGGGTGTTATTAGTATTTTCTTTCGATTTGGTACATTTCAAACTTCAAAGGAAGTTTAAAATACCTGGGCATCTTTTAAGAATAATCAAAAGCATCCTAGAAGACTTTGGTCTACTGGAACGAAGTTATTACCGATAACGTCAGGAGCAGCACAAAGATCCATCCTGGGCTCGGAAACATCAGCTACGATAACATCCTTAGGATGGAGTCGCCTGACATGACCTTCCTCATAGGCTACGCAGATGAGGGTTGCGGCAGTCATACCGGAGAGAAGCATGGATGAGGTACAGCGTAGGCTAACGCAGGTCACGATCCACTCGTGGAACTGGCTACACGAACGCGGACTAGAGTTGGCCACACACAAGACTGAATTAGTCCTGCTAATCAGACGGAGAATCCTCTGGAAATGGACATGTGAGTCGACAACGTCGTCATCACCCCAAAAAGGTGGCAAATTACCTCTGATTTCAAACTGACGTTCGTTCCACAGATATAATTTTTTTTGCTCAAAATACGATTGGAATCACTGCCCAACTGGGCGGACTTATGTCGAACATGAGAGGTGCCACTACACAAAAAGAGAAAACATTTAATGGAAGCTTGTAACAGTATGCTCTTATACGAGTGCAGGATCTGGGCAGACAGCCTCCATGTCAGGCAAAGGGCACAACAGCTGATTAGTGTTCAGCAAACCGCTGCATTAAGAGTGGTAAGGAAGTATCACATCGATTTGCCTGCTGGGGTGCAGGTAATAGCAATGGCACCGCTAGATCTGCAAGCCGAGGACTGCTATGCATTTTTCAAGGTGAGAGTGCACTACACTGAACCAGAAATGAAATAAGAGAAGAGACTACAAGAAAGTGGCAGATACGGTGGGAGAACGAAGCATACGAGAAATGGACCACGATTCCCGCTGATCTCAAATATCCAGAACTTTGTATATAGGAGACATGGGGATGTAAATTATGTAATAAAGCATATGCTGTCCGGGTCACGGATATTTTAGGAAATATTTGCATAAAATTGGATAGTGCAGCACTCCATTTTGCTTCTACGAAGATGAAAAACTCGTGGATGACGCTGAACATACTTTCTTCCCATGAATTCTATGGGAGGAACCACTCGCGTTGCTTGAAGACCAGATAGGGTAAATAACTGCAGAAAATTTTGTATGCAAAATGCTAAAAAGTACTGACAACTGGACTGCACTATTGAGATTCTGCGAAAAAGTCCGTAGACGAAAGAAGACTGATCTCGACGAGGCATAAATGGTCTCAACGATGGGAACTTGGACGCAAGCGATGAAATGGGCAAAGGTATAAGGACCAATTCGAGAGCTATTTCGAAGTAATGTGAAAGCGGTGCCGAGGTGGATTTGACTCTCAGCGGAGATAATGTGGGTTTCTTGTTGGTTAGGGAGATTTCAAGGCTGACTTAACACATAAGTGACCCCATGTGCATGCATCAATGCATTTTCCCATTTTAGCATACAGAAACTTTCAAAATATTGAAATGAGATCTTATTAAAAATCTAGATTTACTGAGTAAAATTAGCCTTTCTTAGTTGTTTTTTTGTAAAACTAGTAAGAGCAGGACAGCTTTCGAAGAAAATAATCTTTCCGCTTTGGTCAAAACACGGAGTAATATACAGAAGAAAGCCCAAGCAGTCTATTGGGTTGCCCCAAAAGTAATTGCGGATTTTTCATATAGTCGGCGTTGACAAATTTTTTCAACGGCTTGGGACTCTGTAATGGCATTCTTTCTTCTGTCAGTTATCAGCTGTTACTTTTAGTTTGCTTTAGAAAAAAAGTGTAAAAAAAGTATATTTGATTAAAGTTCATTCTAAGTTTTATTAAAAATGCATTTACTTTCTTTTAAAAAATCCGCAATTACTTCTTGGCAACCCAATAGTTAGTACGTTCTCGGATTTCCAGTGTCCGCATCGTAAGTTAGATTTCGACTAGGTTAGATTAGCTTTGGTTAAAAAGAGGGCGAGGGTATTAATCCGCTCCATGCTACTATGGACACCTAAGCCAGTAATCGGTTTGTTATGCGCTCTAAACACTAAAACCAGTTAGAGAGTGCTAAGTTCGGCCGTGCCGATTCTAATATACCCTTCACCATGGATCGCATTTGTCGAGTTCTTTGCGCGGTATCTCTTTTAAGGCAATCAGAGAATAACTGTTTTGCTATTGGAGCTGTATCAAGTAATACTCCGTTTCGGACCATAAATGAATTGAATGCTGAACATTGTTGAAGTCATTGTGCAATATTTCAGTCCATTCGGATAGGAATTGCACCGTGTGGGGGCTCAAGAAGCAATAACGGGAGATCAGTTTATATGGGAGCTGTATCAAGCTATTGATGGATTCAGACTATATTAGACACGTATGATGAAGGTCACGAGAGAAGCCGTTGTACAAAATTTCAGCCAAATCGGATGAGAATTGCGCCCTCTAGAGGTTCAAGAAGTCAAGATCCCAGATCGGTTTATATGGCAGCTATATCAGGTTATGGACCGATTTACGCCATACTTAGCACAGTTATTGGAAGTCATAACAAAACACCTCATGCAAAATTTAAGCCAAATCGGATGAGAATTGAGCCCTTTAGAGGTTCAAGAAGTCAAGATCCCAAATCGGTTTATATGGCAGGTATATCAGGTTATGAACCGATCTGCGCCATACTTAGCATAGTTAATGAAAGTCACAACAAAACACCTCATGCAAAATTTCAGCCAAATCGGATGAGAATTGCGGGCTCTATTGGCTCCAGAAGTCAAGACCCAAGATCGGTTTATATGACAGCTATACCAGATTATGAACCGATTTGACTCATACTAAACACAGTTGTTGGAAGTGATACCAAAACACTACGTGCAAAATTTCAGCCAAATCGGACGAGAATTGCGCCCTCTAGAGGCTCACGAAGTCAAGGCCCAAGATCAGTTTATATGGCAGCTATATCAGGTTCTATACCGATTTACGCCATACTTAGCACAGTTATTGGAAGTTATAACAAAACACCTCATGCAAAATTTCAGCCAAATAGGGATGAGAATTGCGGGCTCTATTGGCTCCAGAAGTCAAGACCCAAGATCGGTTTATATGACAGCTATACCAGATTATGAACCGATTTGACTCATACTAAACACAGTTGTTGGAAGTGATACCAAAACACTACGTGCTAAATTTCAGTTAAATCGGACGAGAATTGCACCCTCTAGAGGCTCAAGAAGTAAAGACCCCAGATCGGTTATATGGCAGCTATACCAAAACATGAACCGATTTGGCCCATTTACAATACCAACCAATCTACACTAATAAAAAGTATTTGTGCAAAATTTCAGGCGCCTAGCTTTACTCCTTCGAAAGTTAGCGTGCTTTCGACAGACAAACGGACGGACGGACGGACATAGCTAGATCGACTTAAAATGTCATGACGATCAAAAATATATATACTTTAAGGGGTCTTAGGCGCATATTTCAAGGTCTTACAAACAGAATGACGAAATTAGTATACCCCCATCCTATGGTGGAGTGTATAATAAAAAGTAACCTCGAAAAATAAAATCTAAGTTAGCAAATCCGTGCTACTTACAAAAACCTTAATTGTTTTCCATGTCACGCCCCTAAATTGGTTCATGTCTGGTATGGTGTCCCCACCTAACTGCCGGTATCAGTTAGTCGCGAAAGTCGGTCAATGACATAGGAAATGCTCCAACCTTACATCATCTTCCCCGCATGCCCTAAACATGCAACACCTGGCGCACCGAATTTGCATAAGTGAACCGTAGTCCTATGTGTCCCGTTATGATACCGATAGCTATTATGATGCCGATAGCTATTATGATACCGATAGCTATACTACTTCCATTCCCCATAAGATTTTCACCGTCCTACCGGCGGTTCCGTTGTTCCAAAGGGTTACGTGCACATTCGCCGCTCACGCCCTTATTGCTATTGCCCTTGTCGTCTGTTAATTGTCCGTAAAGATGTACATACTCGACTTCCTGGCAGTAACACCACACCACCTCACGCATTCCTTGAACGCCTGAATCTCTGCCTGCAGGACAGTATTATGGTCAGGCAGTTTAAAACAGATCTCAGTCCCTAGGTTCTCAATGTTGGGTCCCAGGCCCACTCTGTCCTCCAGCTTTGATCCATCCGTGTAACATGATCTTCCAGATGACTAGGGTTCCTTAAAACCAAGACTGTGTCGCTGGCAGCAGTGCCTCGCCCTTACCCTCAAGTGTCGTCTAAGGTATCCTATCGGAAACCTCTTTTATGCCTTCTAGGTTTCCTATCGTCGGCTCGATTATACCGCGATGGTATGAGCTGCTCCTATGCTCAACCCATTCTCCCATAGCCTTATGTCTCATATCTGCATGTCAATGGGTCGGACATCTAGAATAGTATCCAGTGGCCTAGTGGGCGTGTTCTTCATGGCTCCCCCTAAACCAAGACAACATGGTCTCTGAAAATGTAAAAGATTCCAACTGCAAATTCAAATTTCGCCCATGAACATTCCACTAAGGAACAGGGCAGTCCACTAAGGAACAAAGGCAGTCCGATTCAAATTTAAGCTCTATGATAAGGGACCTCCTCTTAATTGCCGAGTCCGAACGGCGGACTCGGCCCCTCTTTGAAGAGAAGTTTTACATGGCATAGTACCTCACAAATGTTGCCATCATTAGGAGGGGAAAACCACCGCTGAAAATTTTTTCTGATGGTCTCGAAGGGAATCGAACCCAGGTGTTCAGCGTCATAGGCGGACATGCTAACCTCTGCGCTATGATGGCCTCCCAACTAGATTCCGTTATTACTGTGGTATTAATGCTTCGCATTAAACAAATTTTAATACAGCATGTAGCATTTATGGAGGCCACGGTGGCGCAGAAGTCAGCGTGTCCGCTTATGAAGCTGAACGCCTGCACGCGTGCACATCAGAAAAGTGGTTATCCTCTTACTAATGCTGGCTACATTTGTGAGGTATCCTGCCATGTTAAAACTTCTCTAGCAAGTGTTGTAGCTAAAAGGGAGGCCCCTTATCATTGAGCTTTAAACTTTAATCGGACTGCCCTCATTGATATGAGAGAACTATCCACGGTTCCTTAATGAAATGTTCATGGGAAATTTAGTAGTTTGTATGTAAGCATTCATTCCCCTGAGTTTTGCAATCAAGAGTTCTTCTTTCATTCTTATGAAATATTTGCTAACAATAGCCTGTGTTGTTGAAAAAGAACTTGTACTGGGTTTTGTGCCGCACTGTTGCAGCAAGGCAAATAAAACACTGTTGCAATAATCTCATGGCACTAAACCAGACGGTATTGTGGACTTTAGTCTTCTTTACAACTTTTCAAACATTATTTCATGCAGCAAAATAAACATGTTGCAAACTTAAGCTCACTGAAGGAATAACTTTAAGGAACTTTAGCTGAAAACTACAGCAGAAGTTGTGCGAAACCCATGTAGCCGTGCAAGCCGAAATTAATCCGACAACGTTAACACTGCTTATGTGGTTATTTTAACACCTAAAGCTGAGAATCCAATAAGAATTAGGGCAAGAATTATGTTTCCATGAAGACGAAAGCAATCAATTATTATACACGAAATATATTGGGTTGCCCAAAAAGTAATTGCGGATTTTTCATATAGTCGGCGTTGACACTGTGACTCTGTAATTGCATTCTTTCTTCTGTCAGTTATCAGCTGTTACTTTTAGCTTGCTTTAGAAAAAAAGTGTAAAAAAAGTATATTTGATTAAAGTTCATTCTATGTTTTATTAAAAATGCATTTACTTTCTTTTAAAAAATCCGCAATTACTTTTTGGGCAACCCAATAGTTTAATTTTTAAATGAAATTTAATTACACACGAATAAGATTAACATAACATACTGCATAAACAAGTAAGAATGGGCTTAGCCGTCCTTTTTACACCTCATACCACATTGAGATAAAGAATTTCGAACAAAATCCGTACTAACGTTGGAGCGAAAGAGGAAATCAATTCAAATTTGCCCATGATCATTCCATTAAGGAATTCACATATCAAAGAGTTCTGTCCGATTCAAGTTCAAGCTCAATGACAAGGGATCTCCATTTTATGGCCGAGTGCGATTGGCGGACCGCAGTGCGACACCTTTTTGGGGAGAAGTTTTTACATGGTTGCCATGCGATTTTTATAACCTACATCACTACTGTGGTAAAGGGTATTACAACTTAGTGAGTTTGTTTGTAACACCCAGTAGGAAGAGAGTTAGATCCATTGATAGGTACACGTATGGACTCAGAATCACTCTCTTATTTCGTTTAGCTATGTCCGTCTGGTTCAGATGTAGATTAGCTCCTATAAATATTTTTGACCAATTTTGACTAATACTACAATAGTTTGGAGGAGGCCATCGTAGCGCAGAAATTGGCATGTCGCCTACGACGCTGTACATCTGGGTTACATTCCTGGCAAGAACATTAGAAAAAGTTCAGCGTTGGTTATCCCCTCCTAATGGTGGCTACATTTGTGAGTTACATTGCCATGTAGAAACCTCTCCCCGTAGAGGTGTCGGCTATAAAAGGGAGGACCCTTATCATTGACCTTTAACTTTAATCGGACTGTACTCAGTGATATGTGAGAAGTTTGCGCTTGTTTCTCAATTGAATGTTCATGGACAAAATATGATTTGACAATAATTTGGTGATTTGTGAAACGACCCTCACAAAATTTTGCAAGAAGGTTTCTCTTGAAACTCTTCGGATCACTGATGAATTTCGTATCAATCGGTTTAGATTTAGATATAGCTCCCATATATATGTATCTCCCGATTTTCATTTCAAGGGCCATTTATCATCAGCGATTTCCTCTAAGACCCGCACTATAAATAAGGAGTTTAATTTTCACGACTTAGACTTCCTATGCCATGTGGTGCAGGGTGTCAAAAGGTGTCAAAAGAATTTTGCCCGACTTTAGGACGTCCTTTTTTGTTCCAAATGGCATAGTTCCTCACAAATGTTCGCTAGCATTAGGAGGGGATAATCACCACTACCAGGATTCGAAGCCAGGCGTTCAGCGTCATAGGCGGACATGCTAAAGAAGAAATTGCTGTGAAAAAATGTGAGAAAATCAATTAAAAAACAAGTAAAAGCGTGCTAAGTTCGGCCGGGACGAACTTTGGATACCCACCACCTCGGATATATATGTAAACCACCTTTCATCAAAATCCGGTGAAAATTGCATACCTTATGTCCCATAGCAGTTATAACGAAATATGTACCGATTTGGATCAAATACTAATCGGTACAAGTCATTGTTCAATTGTGTATAACAAAATATTGGTATTTTTAGTAGCTATATCTAAAAATAAACCGATCTGAACCATATACAACATGGATGTCGAAAAGCCTAACATAAGTCAATGTGTAAAATTTCAGTTAAATCGGATTATAAATGCGCCTTTTTAGGGGCCATGGCTTTAAATCGAGATATCGGTCTATATGGCCGCTATATGCAAATCTTGATCGATCTAGACCAAATTGCAGAATTATATGGAGGGGCTTAACCTAACTCTCTTTCCCAAATTTCGGCAACATCGGACAATAAATGCGCCTTTTATGGGCCCAAAACATTAAATCGAGAGATCTATATATGTGACAGCTAGATCCAAATCTGGACCGATCTGTGCCATATTGCAGAAGTATGTCAATTGGCTTAACATATCTCACTGTCCCTAATTTTGGGGATATCGGATAATAAATGCGCCTTTTATGGCCCCAAAACCTAAAACCAAGAGATCGGTATATATGGCAGCTATATCCAAATCTGGACCGATCTGTGCCATATTGCAGAAGTATTTCAATTGGCTTAACATATCTCACTGTCACTAATTTCGGCGATATTGGATAATAAATCCTCCTTTTATGGGTCCAAAACCTTAAATCGAGAGATCGGTCTATATAACAGCTATATCTAAATCTGATCCGATCAGGGCCAAATTAAAGAAAGGTGTCGAAGGACGTAAGCCAACTCACTGTCCCAAATTTCAGCAACTTCGAAAAATATATATGGCTTTTATTGGCCTAAGACCCTAAATCGGAGGATCGGTCTATATGGCAACTAAATCCAAATCTGAACCGATCTGGACCAAATTGACGAAGGATATCGAAGGGCCCAACACAACTCACTGTCCCAAATTTCAGCAAAATCGGATAATAAATGTGGCCTTTATGGTCTTTAGAACCTAAATCGGAGGATCGGTCTATGTGGTAGCTATATCCAAATCTGAACCGATCTGGACCAAATTGATGAAGAATGTCGAAGGGCCTAACGCAACTCACTGTCCCAAATTTCAGCAAAATCGGATAAGAAATGTGGCTTTCATGGTCCTAAGACCCTAAATCGGAGGATCGGTCTATATGATAGCTATATCCAAATCTGAATCGATCTGGACCAAATTGATGAAAGATGTCGAAGGGCCTAACACAACTCACTGTCCCGAATTTCAGCAGAATCGTATAATAAATGTGGCTTTTATGCGCCAAAGACCCAAAATCGGCGGATCGGTCAAAATATAATCCGATATAACCCACCTTCAAACTTAACATGCTTATGAACAAAAAAAAGAATCTGTGCAAAATTTCAGCTCAATATCTCTATTTTTAAAGACTGTAGCGTGATTTCAACAGACAGACGGACGGACGGACATGTCTAGATCGTCTCAGATTTTTACGCTGATCAAAAATATATACACTTTATAGGGTCGAAAATGGATATTTCGATGTGTTGCAAACGGAATGACAAAATGAATATACCCCCATTCTTCGGTGGTGGGTATAAAAATGTATTAGTATGGTTCTAAACGAGACCCGTAGCCCTGAATATCTTGATCACCATCTTCAAAATGCTTGACATTATGGGGCTCAAACAAAATCATGCTCTAGCACAATGCTGATATTATTTCAGGGTTCGTCCTTTAACTCCCTTCAAACCGGCCATGTTTGCCTTCTATGGCAATAAGGGACTCAAATAATAGGTATTTGATAGTATAAAACGAATTTGATATCCAATTTTGAGGCCAAGTGTTTGGGGGTAGTCTCACCCCATAAACTTCCCCTAAACCAATTTCAATTGTGTCTAAAATAAAAGGGTGGCCGCCCACCCTACATACCCATATATTTGTGGATTATGGCAAAAAGGGGCTCAAATCTGATATCTGTTTTATGGGCAAGTCTTTCAGTTACGACTCATCTTATAAACTCCCCATGAAAGATATTTGAGACTAGAGCACGAATCTGATACATGGGGGGGGGGGGGGGTCCAACTCACCCTCAAATACACCCCCATACTGGATTTTTTTTACCGTCCATAGCTCATGAAAGAAATTTGGGAGCAGAGCTCCAATCTGATATCCACATTGGGGCGAAATATCTGAAAGGCCGTACCAGCACACCCCAAAAAGGACTTTCTTCCTGAACGCGCCAATATAGGGCTTAGATAAAATAAGAGAGCGAGAAAAGGCGCAGCGGGGCGGGTCCTGTTCAGCTAGTAAAGCATATATATTCTTAATCGTCTTGATATTCTGAGTCGATCTAGCCATGCTTGTGCTTCCGTCTGTTGAAATCACGATAGCGTTCGAACGAAAAGAGGTATCCGCTTGAAATTTTACAACTTACTTGTTGTGTAATAGATGCTATAGGGTTTCAAAGGGTCGGTTTGGCCGACTTTTGTCCATAGTATATTTACTAAAAATTCCTCCATCTCCACTTGATGGGTGAAATACATGCCACTTTAAGATTCGATTTTCCTCCTACATCAACTTTACACCATTTTTACTTGTTATTTAAAATATGTCAATTTGATTCGAATCAAATGAAATTGTTCAATTTGCTCTGATAGACTTGTGTGCTCTGGTAAATTAATTATTGATTGATTGCAGATATCAGGCCAACATATTTTAATTTCATTTTCTTGGCTGGCGCTATTAACGAAACACATCACTTCCATTTATTCCATTTCCATGTTCAATTAAAACTGTAGGGGTGAATTGTTTAAGCCATAACAGATATGCAAAGTGAAATCAGCCAACGAAAATATAAAAAATGTTCATGCTGGAAGTTGGCCAAGCATAAAAAGAGGGAATAAAAAATTAAAAAAAAAACATGTTCATTATAATGCCAAATTTGCTCCGTTTTCAAAGACTTCTGGGTTGCGTTGAATATTACTTATAAGAGTAATGTTTTTTGAAATATATTTGTCGACAAACTTCCTATTAAGAAATAACGACCTTCTCTCATGCGAATGAGTGCTGGCCCATAAAAGTTTTTTGTATACCCGACTAGCTGTAGGGTGGGTGTTTTTAGGGTGGGGACACTTTGCCCTGAATGTGGATATCGAATCCGTGTTCTAATTCTGGCGAGAACATTGGACAAAGCGGTTTTTATCCCCTCATAATTTTGGCGACATTTGCGAGGTATAATGCCATGCATGGTCTTTAAAAATTTTTCCCCAAAGAGGTGTCGCACTGTGGGACGCCTTTCGTACTCGGCTATAACAAAAGTTTCCTTATCATTGAGTTAAACTTGAATCATTGATGTGTGAGAATTTGCCCCTTCTCGATTCCTGGTGGTAATGTTCTTCCTTAGAGTCATGTTCTCATTGGGGGGAGAACGGCATCTCAGATATTTCGACACAAATATGGATATCAAATTCGTGCTGCACTACCAAATCCCTTTAATTTGAGTCCCATATTGCCATAGTCGGTAAATATGAACCGTTTGGAGGGTGTTTTGGAGCTGGGGCGGCCACCGGCACGTTGCACTGAAAATAGATATCAAATTCGTTCTTTATTCCCAACGGAAATGATGTTCAGTTTAGGGGATGCTTTAGGGCGTACCCCAAAATACTTGGCTCCAAAATTGGATATGGATTTCTACTCTCAAATACCTTTTATTTGAGTCCCATATTGTCATAATGGGTCAAAAAAAAACCCATTTGACGTATCTTTGGAGGTAAAGCACCCCCAAGACTTTAACGCAAATTTCAATGTCATATTCATAATCTACTCCCGAATACCTTCCATTTGAGTCCCATATTGTCATGATCGTCAAATAAACCTATTGTTAGGGGGTTTTGAGGCTGGGGCGACCCCCCAGGTACTTGAACCCAACTTTTATTATGAAATTCGTTCGCTGCTCTTGAATACCTTTCATTTGAATTCCATATTGCACCGACCGGTTCACTTTTATTTTTGGGTAGTACTTTTGGGGTAAGGGGGAGGGTCCGCCCCCCTCCCGATATCAAAAAATTATATAGCTTATGTTTCCTTCCAGACCAACCTACACAATCTGTGAAAATTTCAAGACGATCAGTTCAGCCGTTTTTGAGTCTATACGAAACAAATAAACAAACCGACAAACAAACAAACATACAAACACAAATTGATTTTTATGCCCTCCACCATAGGATGGGGGTATACTAATTTCGTTATTCTGTTTGTAACTACTCGAAATATTCGTCTGAGACCCCATAAAGTATATATATTCTTGATCGTCGAGACATTTTATGTCGACCTAGCCATGTCCGTCCGTCTTGCGGTCCTAACTTTCGAAGGAGTAAAGCTAGCAGCTTGAAGTTTTGCACAAATACTTCTTATTGGTGTAGGTCGGTTTGGATTGTAAATGGGCCATATCGGTCTATGTTTTGATATAGCTGCCGTATAAACCGATCTTGGGTTTTGACTTCTTGAGCCTCTAGAGGGCGCAATTCTTATCCGATTGGAATGAAATTTTGTACGACGTGTTTTGTTATGATATCTAACAACTGTGTCAAGTATGGTAGAAATCGGTTCATAACCTGATATAGCTGTCATATAAACAGATATGGGGACTTGACTTCTTGAGCTTCTAGAGGGCCCCATTCCTATCCGATTTGGCTGAAATTTTGCATGACGTATTTTATTCTTACTTTCAACCACTGTGTTAAATAAGGTTCAAATCGGTTCTAAACCTGATATAGCTGTCATATGAACCGATCTGGGATCTTGACTTCTTGAGCCATAGCCATATTGCTATGGTCGTAAATTTTCCCCCTTTGGGGCATGTTTTTGGTGAGAGGCGGCCCCCCAAACACTTGGTCCCACATTTGGATATCAGATTCGTATTCTACTCGCAAATACCTTTCATTTGAGTCCCATATTGCCTTAGTCGGAAAATATCTTCGATTTAGGGGTGTTTTGGGGCTTGTGGTGGTCCCCCTAGCACTTGGTCTGGCAATTAAATATCAAATACGTTTTCTTATCCTAAATACCTTTCATTTAAGTCCCATATTGTCGTGATTGGTCTTAATATATGTTTGGTAGGTTTAAAGGAGGGGCAGCCCCCCTGGTACCCCATCCAAAATTTGGATACCAAATTTCTATTTTTAGGGTACTATATGAGAGCACACAAAATTTCGCTTAAATCGCACCACCCATCTCCGAGATCTGGTGTTTCTGAGAATTAGGGTAAGGGGGAGGGTCCGCCCCCCCTTTAGATATCAAAAAATGTTGTACCCTATTTTCACCACGGCGTCATTATGCACCATCTGTAGAGGTCGCAATTATTATCCGATTTGCCAGAAATTTTGTACGACGGATTCTCTCATGACCATCAACATACGTGTTTATTATCGTCTGAATCGGTCTATAGCCTCATACAGCTCCCATATACATCGATCTCTCTATTTACTTCTTGAACCCCCCAAGGGCGCAATTCTTATTCGAATTGGCTGGCATTTTACACAGGTCCCCAACATATAATTTAATTGTGGTCCGAATTGGACCATATCTTGATATCGCTCTAATAGCAGAGCAAATCTTTTCTTTTATCCTTTTTTTTTGCCTAAAAAGAGATGTCGGGGAAAGAACTCGACAAATGCGATCCATAGTGAAGGGTATATAAGATTCGTCCCGGCCGTACTTAGCACATTTTAACATGTTGTATATAAGATGATAATGGATAGCCTTTTCATTTACGAGTTCAAACGGTGTGCCGCAGCGTAACACCAGTTAGTAGAGCTGTTTCACAAATGTCCCCAATATGAGGGGATAAACTCCGGTGCATTTTTTAATGATTTCGCAAGGATTCGAACCCTGGCGGATCTCCCTCAAATATCTGGCCGCAATAAAAGTCAAAAAATAATCAAAATTTTAGCAAAATCGTATATAGTTCCTTGACTAGGTTGCAAATTTCATTGGAATTGCATAATTTTTTGCGTTTCATTGTATTTTAGAAATTTTAATTCAAACATTTCAGCCCATAGTGTAGGGAAAACTACAATGCAATAAGAGTACAATTAAAAAAAATAATTAAAAGTATTAGACCAAGACTATTCAATGTATATACAATCAATCATTTGACAGTCACTTAAACTTTTTTTTTTCGAAACAATCTACAACAGTTTTGTTTCGTCCTTTTAAAACTCTTAAAAAAAGTACACACACTTGCACATAAACAACTGCTGCTCAACAATGCAAACAACGAACGCAGTTCAGATTTCCTAGATTTATAGAGTAGATTCACATTTGACCGCAACAGATGCATTCGCATGTCATTCATTGGTGGGATTTTAATTGCCACCAAGTTCGACCGATGCTTAAGTGGCATCACTCAACTGTCAAGTGCAATGCCTCATTTCATATGGCTACCGCCATCGACAATGACCCATTTCTTTGGCAGTCTGATGCACTTTAGTTCATGTCAATAGAAACAAGAAACATCTGCCCACCGCCCCCCATATGGACAGTTTGCCTGGTTGATACACAACTCTATGGAGTTGACATAGCAAATGTTGGAGGGTTTCCATTAGAAACGTCTGTGCATGGAAATATGGAATTATAAGTGCAATGTTTGTGTTAGAGCTTTGTTTAAAGGGGCTGTTTTGAAAACTGAAGTAAACAAATATCCACTACGGATACTTCATAAAACAGAGAATTGAAATATTTACAGAATTTTTGTGCATACTGTTGGACACTTAATTAAAAATTTCACTGACATTTTGTCTGTAGAGAAAATTTTACTGAAGTTTTGTGTTTAGAGAAAATTTCACTGAAATGTGTCTTTGGAGAAAATTTATTGAATTTTTGTCGTGAGAGGAAATTTTACTTGTCCTTATAGAAAACTAGCTGACCCGGGCTCGCTACGCTGCGAATTCTTTTACTTTATATGGAACAAAAGTTTCATTGGAATATTTATTTTCGACAATTAAAGATCTGTTAGTGGAATACCATGCTAACTTGACTAACAGTTTAACAATATAAGTGCCTTTATTTGAATCCCACATGATCTTTATTGGTCTACAAATTTATGTATAGATGTAAGGTGTACTCCATTCTTAAAATACTTCATTTCAGCCCGATATTCTCATGATGTCTAATTTAGTGGTGTTTTCGGGGGTACTTGGCCATGCAAAATATTAGCATCGTGCTTACTATTTGGGTGGTGTTATGGGGGTGGGGTGGTCCATAGACACTTTTCCCGAATATTGATATCAAATTCGTGCTTTACTCCCAAAGACCTTTTATTTGAGCCCCATATTGCTATGGTCGTAAATTTTCCCCCTTTGGGGCATGTTTTTGGTGAGAGGCGGCCCCCCAAACACTTGGTCCCACATTTGGATATCAGATTCGTATTCTACTCGCAAATACCTTTCATTTGAGTCCCATATTGCCTTAGTCGGAAAATATCTCCGATTTAGGGGTGTTTTGGGGCTTGTGGTGGTCCCCCTAGCACTTGGTCTGGCAATTAAATATCAAATACGTTTTCTTATCCTAAATACCTTTCATTTGAGTCCCATATTGTCGTGATTGGTCTTAATATATGTTTGGTAGGTTTAAGGGAGGGGCAGCCCCCCTAGGTACCCCATCCAAAATTTGGATACCAAATTTCTATTTTTAGGGTACTATATGAGAGCACACAAAATTTCGCTTAAATCGCACCACCCATCTCCGAGATCTGGTGTTTCTGAGAATTAGGGTAAGGGGGAGGGTCCGCCCCCCCTTTAGATATCAAAAAATGTTGTAAATGTATTTTCACGACGGCGTCATTATGCACCATCTGTGAAAATTTCAAGAAAATCGGTTCAGCCGTTTCTGAGTCTATAAGGAACACACAAACATACAAACAAACAAACAAACACAAATTGATTTTTATATATAAGATTTCACTGAAATTTTTGCTTAAAAGAAAATTTTACAGAAATTTTGTCTCTAGAGAAAGTTGCGCTGAAATTTTGTCTTTAGAGAAAATTTCATTAAAATTTTTTCTTTAGAGAAAATTTCATTCAAATTTTTTCTTTAGAAAAATTTCATTCATATTTTTTCTTTAGAGAAAATTTCATTAAAGAAAATTTTAGAGAAAATTTTACTGAAATTTTGGCAACTTTAACTATAAAGTCTGGTCTGGATCATATTTGGTTCGGAAATCGGTAGGCTTAAAACAACTCCCTATTTCAAAATTCAACGAATTCGGGTAAATAATGCAGCTTTTATGAGTTTCAGACCCCAAAACGACAGAACGGCCTATATGGCAGCTATATCTAAATATAGTCCGATCTGAACCGATTGGATGTCAGGAGGCTTACAACAACTCACTGTTTGGGTGAGATGTCGGGAGGCTTAAAAGAGTAATTATTTACATTTTTAGCGAAATCGGACAATAAATGTAGCTTTTATGGGTTTTAGACCCTTGGAGACCATATAAACCGGCAGATAAGTCTATATGGCAGCTGTATCCAAAAATGGTCCAATTTGGCCCGCTCAAGAATTAAATATGCGTGCAGCGAATAGACGTATCTGTGCTAAATTTCAGCTCAATATCTCATTTTATGAAGACTGTGATTACGTACTGACAAGGCTCACAGATGTTGGGCACTATGTAGGCAGGCCGTATACTCGAAATGGGGCCTGAATCCGAGGATAGTCCACTGGCTCTACAGAGGCGTGATTATACCAATACTTACTTACGCCTCAGTAGTTTGGTGGTCTGCTATGGAGAAAAAGTGCAACATTAGGACCTTACAACAAGTTCAAAGAACATGTTGTCTTGGCATAGGCGGAGCGATGGGGACCACGCCCACTAGGGCACTGGAGACTATTCTACATATCCGACCCATTGACATACAGATTAAGTGTGAGGCAGCCTCCGCGGCTATGAGAATTAAGGCGATGAGGGAATGGATTGCAGCTTATACCATTGCGGTATAATCGAGGCGACGATAGGAAACCTTGAAGGAAGGGAAGAGGTTTCCGATCGAATACCTGAGATTACACTTGAGTGCTCGGGTTCCAAGCCCTGCTGCCAGCGGTACAGTCTTGGATTGACGGAACCCTAGTATTGCCGTCTGGAAGATCATGTTACACGGAAGGATCATAGCTAGAGGACAGAGTGGGCATGGGAGTCTACATTGAGAACCCAAAGACTGAGATCTGGTTTAGAGTGCCTGACCATAATACGATCGTGCAGGCAGAGATCCTGGCGGTTACGCATTGTGGTCACGCAAAGTGTGAACATTTTTACGGACTGTAAAATGGCCATAAGGGCAATAACAATCAGGACAATAAGGTCGCGAACAGTCTTGCAGTGTAAGAAGGAGATTAACGCCTTTTCTGAGGATGGCACAATGCGCATCGTTTGGGTGCCGGGCCATAACGTAGTAAGGGAGAATACCCAGACGCATTCGGATTTAAGGGCATGGGCGACAAATTCGCATGTAACACTGCGGAACAGCGAAACAGTCGGTAGGATGTCGAAAATCCTATGGTCCGGATGGTGAAAGGACGAGGCTATTTCTGAAAGGAAGTAAGAAGGAGTTCAGTATAGCTTTAGGTGTCATAACGGGACACATAGGACTACGAGCTCAATTATGCAAAATCGGGGCGTGGTAGCATGTGTAGGGCATGTGGGCGCATGTGGGGAAGATAATGAGACATTTCCTATGTCATTGTCCGGCTTACAGACACCGGTACTTAGGAGGGGGACACGATACAAGACATAAAACAACTTAGGGGAATGGTATGGAAAACAATTAAGGATTTTGTAAGTAGCAACGAATTCTTAACTTAAAATTTTTTTTTTTGAGGTTACTTTTTATTATTTAGAGCGCACAACAACTCGATTACTGGCTTAGGTGTATGTCTATAGTGGCATGGGGGAGATTAATATCCTCTTTTTATCCCAAACTTACTTAGGTCCAGATGGGAAAATATTTTGATACACCTACTAGGGTTTCATACATGGACTTTTCATAATGAGTTTAATAGGTACATCTTATGTGGTGGGTATCCAAAGTTTGGCCCGCCCGAACTTATCCATATTTGTACCCGCCACCATAGGATGGGCGGTATACTAATTTCGTCATGCCGTTTATGACATATCGACATATTAATATGAGACCCAATAAAGTATACAGATTCCTGATGGCCATGTCCGTTCGCCTGTCTGTCGAAAGCACGCTAACTTTCGAAGGAGTAGCGGTAGGTGCTTGAAATGTTGCACAAACATTTCCTATTAGTTTTGGTCGGTTGGGAATATAGATGGGCCTTATCGGTCCATATTTTTATATAGCCTATAGACGGCGCAATTTTTATGCGAATTGGCTGAATTTCTGCACAGTGGCATCTACTATGATCTTCGACACCCAAGCCAAGTATGGCCCGATTCGGGCCAGTCGCTTTCATAGCTCCAATTGCATAGCAATTTTTATCCATTATCCTCTGTTTTCCTATAAAGAGATACCCGGCAAAGAACCACCATCATGGAGGATAATAAGATTCAGCCCGGCCAAACTTAGCACTCTTATACTTGTTTGGAGTAGAAAAGCGCCAGTCCGGCTTGTTCGAATAAAATTGCATTTAAACTCCCTTACTATGAGAAATGGTATGACAAAAACATTTCTACAGCATGCTGGCCCTTAAATCATTTCAATTCATTAATTTGCAAAGAGACATAAAAAGTGTCAAAAACCATGATGGTTACGTCCGCCTTCTTAAGTAATTTCAAAGTGAATGGCTTTAAATTGAATTGCTTCCGTTTTCTGTTGACATCGCCGTCAAAATGAAGATCTCTGTCGTTGCTATTCATGAAAAGAGTAAATAAGATAATAAGTATGAACTTTCTTTTACAGTAGGAGGAGGAGACGTGTATGCGCAATGGTTAAGGTCAAAGTGAGTTATATCCACATTTACATAAAAACCCAATACGGTTGTATGTTGTAGTCAGTCTCACTTAGTCCAATGCGATATGATGGTAGGAGATTAAGCAAATGATGTCTGTTTAAATAGGGGTGTAGACCAGTTCGACATACGGGAGTTGGAGAAGAAGAAAGACGAAACCGTCTTTTTGGGCAATTTCTTTACTGTATATGAGTTAGGACACCGTAGCGCAGAGGTTAGCATGTCCATCTACGATGCTGAAGGTTTGAGTTGGGATCCCGGCGAGATCATCAGAAAACAATTAAAAGCGTGATAAGTTCGGCCGGGCCGAATCTTATATACCCTCCACCATGGCTCGCATTTGTCGAGTTCCAAGTGCAGTATCTCGTTTTAGGCAAACAAAGAATATTGAATAAGAACTGTTATGCTATATGAAGTTATAGTCGGATTCGGACCATAAATGAATTGAATGCTGAACATTGTAGAAGTCATTGTGCAATATTTCAGTTCATTCGGATAAGAATTGCGCCTTGTAGGGGCTAAAGAAGCACAATCGGGTGATCGGTTTCATGCTATTGATCGATTCAGACCATATTGGACACGTATGTTGAAGGTCATGAGAGAATCCGTTGCACAAAATTTCATACAAATCGGATGAGAATTGCGCCCTCTAGAGGCTCAAGAAGTCAAGATCCCAGATCGGTTTATATGGCAGCTATATCAGGTTATTTACCGATTTGCGCCATACTTAGCACAGTTATTGGAAGTCATAACAAAACGTCGCATGCGAAATTTCAGCTAAATCGGGCGAGAATTGCGCCCTCTAGAGGCTCAAGAAGTCAAGACCCAAGATCGGTTTATATGGCAGCTATATCAGGTTATGTACCGATTTGCGCCATACTTAGTACAGTTGTTGGAAGTCATAACAAATTAACACCTTTTCTGAGGATGGCACAATACGCATCGTTTGGGTGCCGGGCCATAACGGAGTAAGGGGGAATGAAAGGGTAGACGCAATCGGATTTAAGGGCATGGGCGACGAACGCGCATATAACACTGCGGAACAGCGAAACAGTCGGTAGGATGTCGAAAATCCAACGGTCCAGATGGTGAAAGGATGAGGCTATTTCTGAAAGGAAGTAAGAAGGAGTTCAGTACAGCTTTAGGTGTCATAACGGGACACATAGGACTACGAGCTCACTTATGCAAAATCGGTGCGTGGTAGCATGTGTATGGCATGTGGCATGTGGGGAAGATAATGAGACATTTCCTATGTCATTGTCCGGCTTACAGACACCGGTACTTAGATGGGGACACGATACAAGACATAAAACAACTTGGGGCAAAACACCGCATGCGAAATTTCAGCCAAATTGGACGAGAATTGCGCCCTCTAGAGGGTCAAGAGGTCAAGACCCAAGATCAGTTTGTATGGCAGCTATATCAGGTTATGAACCGATTTGTGCCATACTTAGCACAGTTGTTGGAAGTCATAACAAAACGCCGCATGCGAAATTTCAGCTAAATCGGGCGAGAATTGCGCCCTCTAGAGGCTCAAAAAGTCAAGACCCAAGATCGGTTTGTATGGCAGCTATATCAAGTTATGTACCGATTTGCGCCATACTTAGCACAGTTGTTGGAAGTCACAACATAACAGCTTCATGCAATTTTAGCCAAATTGGACGAGAATTGCGCCCTCTAGAGGCTCAAGAAGCCAAGACCCAAGATCGGTTTATATGGCAGCTATATCAAAATATGGACCGATATGGCCCATTTACAATCCCAACCGATCTACACTAATAAAAAGTGTTTCTGCAAAATTTCAAGCGGCTAGCTTTACTCCTTCAAAAGTTAGCGTGCTTTTGACAGACAGACGGACAGACAGACGGACGGACATGGCTACATCGACTTAAAATAACATGACAATCAAGAATATATATACTTTATGGGGTCTCAGATGCATATTTGGAGAAGTTACAAACAATGTGACGAAATTAGTATACCGCCATCCTATGGTGCCATGGCGAATAAAAATTGCGCCCTTTAGAGATTCAAGAAGTAAAATAGGGAGATCGGTTTATATGGGAGCTGTATCGGGTAAAAGACCGATTAATACCATATTTGACACGCATGTTGAAGTTCAAGAGAGAAGTCTTTGTACAAAATTTCAGCCAAATCGGATAATAATTATGCCCTCTATAGTCTCAAGAAGTCAAGACCCCAGATCGGTTCATATGACAGCTATATCAGGTTATGGACCGACTAAAACCATACTTAGTACAGCTGTTGGAAGTCATAAGGAAACTCGTGGTGTAAAATTTCAGCTAAATCGGATAGGAATTGCGCCCTCTAGAGGCTCAAGAAGTGAAGACCCCAGATCGGTTTATATGACAGCTATATCAGGTTATGGACCGATTTCCACCAGTCTAGGCACAGTTATTGGAAGTTATAACGAAACATGTCGTGACAAATTTCAGCCAAATCGGATGAGAATTGCGACCTCTAGAAGTTCAAGAAGTCAAGATCGAGGATCGATTTATTGGGTTGCCCAAAAAGTAATTGCGGATTTTTTTAAAAGTAAGTAAATGCATTTTTAATAAAGCTTAGCATGAACTTTAATCAAATATACTCTTTTTACACTTTTTTTTAAAGCAAGCTAAAAGTAACAGCTGATAACTGACAGAAGAAAGAATGCAATTACAGAGTCACAAGCTGTGAAAAATTTGTCAACGCCGACTATATGAAAAATCCGCAATTACTTTTGGGCAACCATAAGGCAGCTGTATCCAAAACATGAACCAATATGGCCCATTTACAACCCCAACTGGCCTACACTAATAAGAAGTATTTGTGCAAAATTTTAGGCGGCTAGACTTTCTCATTAGAGAGTTAGCGTGCTTTCGACAGACAGACGGACGGACAGACGGACTAAGAGTATACATACTTTATGGGGTCTTAGACGAAAATTTTGAGAAGTTACAAACAGAATGACGAAATTTGTATACCCCATCCTATGGTGGAGGGTATAAAAAATATCCTATAAGTCCCTTTAAATATGTACGGCAATAATTCATTCATGACAATGATATTTTATTCTAATTTAGCTATCGCTTAATCTATTTTAATTTAATTTTCATTAAATTGCGAGATAGCACATTTTGCTCTTCACTTATTCACATCAAGCTGCTAGTAACGTTGTGGTCAGACATAAAGTTCACCCAATTTTACAGAATAATGACAACGCTGTTGGCACATTTTCATCTTTTTATTGTGACCATCATAGTATATGTAGTCCTTTAGTGGAAGAATGAGACTTGCAAAGAGAATTGCAAATCAAAAGGGGATTGCATGTAATTGAAAACATATATAAAATAAAATATTTTTTCATAATGTTTTCTGGATTGAGGTTTAAAAAATGCTTAACATTCTGTAGCGAAGGAAGAGAGGGAAAATTCAAGGCAAGTGTATATGTGGGAGAGCTGGGTTTGGCCAGTCTCAATGGTATTCATAAAGAGAAGTCTACCAACGAACTGGGAGCCAAAAACTGGGAAGAAGTGATCATCAGAAAGGCATCTGGAAATTAGTTTCATTTGGGGCCTAGTGAAGTAAGGCGCTTTGGAAACCTGTTTACAAGTGGATCAAACCGCCTGTTACCAGTCTGTGTAAGTAAGAAAGTAAAGTCAGCGATAGATTTCGTTATTTATACACCACTACTGTGGTACAGGGTATTATAACTTAGTGCATTTGTTTGTAACACCCAGAAGGAAGAGAGATAGACCTATTGATATGTATATATGTATAAAGTCGAGCGATTATAACAGACATGCGGACGGATATATCATCAGCGATAGATTTCGTTATTTATACCCTACACCACTTCTGTGGTACAGGGTATTATAACTTAGTGCATTTGTTTGTAACACCCAGAAGGAAGAGAGATAGACCCATTGATATGTATACTGATCGATTTAGAATCACTTTCTGATTCGATTTAGCTACGTCCGTCCGTCGGTCTGTCTGTCCATGTTAAATTGTGTACAAAGTACAGGTAGCAGTTTTCATCCGATCGTCTTAAAATTTGGTATATGCATGTTTTTCGGTCTAGAGGCGAAGCCTATTGAAATTGAAAAAAATCATTTCGGATTTGGATATAACTCCCATATATATATGTTCGTCCGATTTGCAGTAATAATGCAATGAAATAGTCATTTGTTAGCCGATTCTCACGGATTTTAGCAGGATGGTTTCTCTCGTGATTCTTGATATTTCTGATGATTTTCAGGGAAATCGGATCAGTTTTAGATATAGCTCTCATGTATATATATATCGCCCTATTTTAACTTCTAGAGTTACAGCAAGCGCATTTATTCACCAATCGTGCCACAATTTTACACAACGCTTTCCTTGACGTCTACCACAATATCTGTACAGTTTGATCGAAATCGGCTCAGATTTAGATATAGCTCCCATATATATGTTCGTCCGATTTTGTGAAATATTGCAATAAAGTGCTCATTTGTTAATCGATTCTCTCGTTATTTGGCAGGAGGGATTTTATTATGACTTTCGACATTACTGGTGAATTTCATGGAAATCGATTCAGATTTAGATATCTGTCATATATGTATATCGCTCGATTTTCACTTCTAGAGCCACTGCAAGCACATTTATTGACCAATCTTGAAAAAACTTTGAACAACGCTTTCCTTGCCAACTACCACAATATCTGAGAAGTCTGCTCCAAATCGGTTCAGATTTAGATATAGCTCCCATATATATGTTCGTCCGATATTGAGAAATATTGCAAGAAAGTGCTCATTTCACAACCAATTCTCTCGAAATTTGGCAGGAAAGATTATGCTATGACTTTCGATGTTACTGTTGAATTTCATAGAAGTCGGCCTAGCTATAGCTGTCATGTATGTATTGGGTTGCCCAAAAAGTAATTGCGGATTTTTCATATAGTCGGCGTTGACAAATTTTTTCACAGCTTGTGACTCTGTAATTGCATTTTTTCTTCTGTCAGTAATCAGCTGTTACTTTTAGCTTGCTTTAAAAAAAGGATAAAAAAAATCCGCAATTACTTTTTGGGCAATTCAATATATCGCATGATTTTCACTCCAAGAGCCACTGCAATCGCATTTATTGACCAATCCAGCAAAAAATTAGCACAACGCTTTCCTCGACGACTTCCACAATATCTGAGAAGTATGCTCCAAATCGGTTCAGATTTAGATTTAGCTCCCATGTTCGTCAGATTTTGGGTAATTGCAATAATGTTGTCATTTGTCAACCGTAGTTTTTACAGTTTGATGATATTTGCTCGAAATTTGATACGGAATTTTAAATAACCCATCTGAAAACATCCCCCGAGGTCCATCAAAATTGGTTCAGAATTGGATATAGCTCCCACAATGTACTTATACGGTAAGTGTAAGGTATTAAACAGTCGACACCGCCCGACTTTTGTTCTTGCTTCTCCAAGGGGAAGTAAAAGCTTTTGGTCGTTTGAGAAAAGAGTGAAGGGCAACTCATTGGCTATCCCCACTCTCGTTAAAGACGACCAGATATTTACTGAATCGTTTGAGAAGGCTAACCTGCTGGCTGACATGTTTGTGCGAAATTCTTCCCTGCCAGAAAGCGATCAACTACTTCCAGTTATTAGAGACGTATCTAGTCTCATGCCTCAGATATATTTTCGAACACGTGGAGTCAAAAGGGTTCTTGCATATCTCGACGTAAAAAAATCTCCGGGTCCAAATGTTATATCGTCACTTGTTTTATGCAAGTCTTCTTCGACGCTCGCTCACCCTTTACGCAATCTTTTCAACCTTACTTACAGTGCGGGTGTTTTCTCGGCGCGTTGGAAGATTGCGAATATGCAGCCTATCCCCAAGAAGGTTAAGACAACCGACCCAGCGAATTACTAACCAATAGCGTTATGCTCCGCACTTTCCCAGGTTATGGAGGACATGGTCAATTACCATCTTGTGAGATACTTAGAGTTCAATAGTCTTCTTAGCGACCGACAATATGGGTTCCGCAGAAATGGCTCCACGGGTGACCTAATGGCATTCCTGTCTGAACGTTGGGGTCGCAGGTCGTGGCTCGTGATATCTCCAAGGCATTTGATAGAGTCTCGCACTGTGCACTCCTTTCAAAGCTTGTCGCTTTTGGTGTCGGTAATAACTTCGCTCGATTTATATCGAGTTTTCTCAGAGATCGCCCTATAAGAGTTGTTGTAGATGGGTTCTCATCTGACGAATAAAGATTGACCGCAGGAGTACCACAAGGGTCTGTCCTTTCTCTCTCTCTTATTCTTATTTTCATTGAGTGATTTCAAATCCGATCTACTCGTTCGCGGATAACAGCAAACTCTGTCATTCATTTTCATTCGACCATAGGCCGAGTCTTCCTAGGTCATCGGCCTTCCCCGGCAAATCAACACGCTCTTTAAGAGGTTGGAATAATAGAAGACGCATCGCTCTCAGGTTTATTGAGAATGATCCTAAGACTCTCACTAATAGGGAGAGAGATTCCCTTAATTGGGCTGGGGAATTCGCTGCACAGAAACTGCACCGCAGTCAGCCAAAAGGCTGCAGTCACCTGGAGGACATCCCATGCCTTAAAGAACTAGGGCAAACAATAGTAAGATGGGACCAAGAATCTTTGCTAATATCGCTAGGGAAAGTTTGGTGATGGCAGTTCTCAACAAGGGAGAAGAACAGGGCGGCATACCCAGAAATAATTGGAGTGGGTTAGTCAATGGACTGTCATCAGTGTACTCCGATGTCCTTGCGAAATTTCCTGGGTCTCCTGAAGTTTGTGAAGATGCAGGCTGGTATCGGGGCCGATACAGACTAATTGCTTTTGGGGATCAACGCGCTAAAAAAAGTCTGAAGGAGTTGTATCATACGGATTCAACAAGTTGGAACTGAAGGTCTATAAAGGCGGTGGGCTTGGGGAATCAGGAGACGACTCAGCAGTTGTTGCTGAACACTTGCCTAAGGTATTATCGACCACATCGCTAAAGTCTGGCGTATTGCAGGAGACAAAAAATTCCCCTGCGACAATCGAGAAAGGAGGGGATGGAATCGAAACTGAACCTGACAAGCCCTGTGTGGGTGGCTCATCCGGTTGGACTGGGCACAACATGTGCGCCAGCAGGGAAGCACGGAAATCAAAAATTTCTTCGACAGCATCAGCTAGTGAAGCACCTAAGGAGGAGTCGTGATTCTTCAGCTAAACAGAAGTAAGGCGGATTGGCATAAATTTCGGCACAAATTCTGCACGTCTATCCCTACCAGAAAAGGAAGTGGAAACTATGGAGGATATAGACATAGTGGTCAAGTGGATCACGAAGGACCTGAATTACTCGCTTGTGTCAGCATGTCCTAGTGAGAAGCCAAGGGGTAAACAGCGACCACCATGGTGGTCCACTGAGCTGGTTGGTCTTAGGAAGGACTGCAGAAAATTCTTCAACAGAGCAAAAGCCACAAGAGTACCACACGATTGTGACATCTATAAGGCTGAGCTTAGAAAATATAAGGGCGAGCTGAGAAAGGCTCAAACCATATCCTGGGTAGAATTCTGCAGCTCTGTGGAGTATACATCTGAGGCCTCTAGACTAAGGAAGATTCTGTCCTCGAGACCTTTTACGGTGGGTTATATTCAAAAGTAAAATAATGTATGGACAATGTCTTATGAGGAAACACTGAAACTACTCGTTGAAACACATTTCCAGGGAAATTCTCCAACGGACAACGTGCCGCCTGATATGCATTCGTCTGAGGCCATAAGAGAAATTGTGTCTGAGCCGAAAATCCTCTGGGCGATAAGAAGTTTCGACTCCTTTAAGTCGCCAGGCCCTGATGACGTATCACCGGTTGAATTACAAGCTGTGTCTGAAAGACTGGTTCCCTGGCTTAGGAAGATATACTCTGCTTGTATCAGAATGTCATGTATATCTATGGGATGGAGGAACACGAAGGTCATCTTCATTCCGAAAGCAAGAAAAACCTACCACACGAAGGCGAAAGATTTTTGTCATATTAGTCTGTCATCGTTTATGCTGAAGGCTCATGAGAGGTCGATCCCTGGAGATCGCCTGTCGCGGTAGCAGCATGCATATAAGAAAGGCAAATCCACTGAAACAGGAGATACAAGTTGCCCACAGTGTAAGCTGTCTCTTTAGATGGAGAGAATGTTCCATTTACAGGAAGCGCAAAATACCTGGGTGTTTTGCTGGACAGGAAATTTAACTTCAAATCCAACATTTTGGAAAGGACAAGAAAGGCCACTCTTGCCCTATACACCTGCAAGAGAGCCATTGGCAAAAGTTGGGGGTTTAGACCGCGTGTCATCTATTGGGTATATACTGCAGTTGTCAGAACTGTAATGCTATATGGTGTTGTGGTCTGGTGGACGCGCCTTTAAAAATCCACCTACTGCTCAATACTTAACAGAATCCAAAGGATGGCTTGTTTGTGCATCACAGCCGCCCTGAGGACGACACCATCTGATGCACTGAATTTAATGCTACATCTAATGAAAATTGTGGCTAAACAAATTGCAGCGAGGTTAAGGGAGCTTTATCTTTGGTCATGTGGCGGCTACGAACACTGTGTTATCCTTGATACAATCCGATGTTCCAGGCAGTGTGAATTACGCTCTAACTAAGCCGCTTTTTGATAAACAGTTCTGTACCACTATTGCTGATAGAACCGATTGGAACTACGATATCCCTGGTGAAAGAAGTTACATAGACTTCTATGGGGATGGTTCCAAACTAAACGCCCAGGTGGGCTTTGGGTGCACTCTAAAGATCTAGAACTGGTCATATCGAAAAGGTTACCCGACCAATGGAGTGTGTATAAAGCGGCAATACTTGCAATTAAGGAAGTGGTGGAAGGGCTAAGATATAATGTCATTACGGCGATTGGCATAAATATTTTTTCAGACAGCCAGGCAGCCTTTAAATCCCTGGATAACGTTTTTCTGAACACAAAAAACGCCCTCGACTGTGGTAGAACAATTTAAAATTCACCTTTTCTGGATGCCGGGTCACAGAAATATCCCAGGGAACTGTAAAGCGAACAGGTTTGCGAGACTAGGAACTACCCTACACATTCCAGGGACACTGGAATCTGTGGGTATGCCTCTAGCGACATGTAAGCTAAGTTTTCAGGATCAGGCCAGAAGGACAACGAATGATAGATGGTTACAAGGAGGGGGCTGTGAGCATTCCAAAACTATGTGGCCTAATCTAGACTTGAAGAAGTCTACCGATTTGCTGTGACTGGCTAGAACAGACACGTCTCAGTCATTGTGTCCGTCATGTTAGGTCACTGTGTAATCGTAAAAACATGCTGACAGATTGAAGGTTGTCAGTAACGACTTTTACAGAAGCTGCGAGGTTATCGTAGAAGAAGAGACTATAGAACGCCTTTTTTGTGTGTGTCCCGCACTAGCAGTCCGAAGGAGTTCCACTTTAGGTTCTCATTTCTTTGAGATCCTGTATGATTTAGTAGATGTAAACATTCGCAAGTTGTTGGGCTTTTTAAAGCGATCTGGATGGTTCAACGGTAGGAACTAGAAGGCATCTTCCTTCTTCTGTTCCTGTGATATCACAATGAACGATAACGTCTAAGTGAGTCAGATGTTGGACTACCACTTAAATCTAACCTAACCTTACCTACGCCGTAGTCGAAGTTCATAAAATTTTACCATGTTCTTATTTGCTTGAGTTATGAATTTTAATATCCATTCAATGTATGGTGCAATAGGCCAGTCTCCAGATGTTTGTTTAATATTAAAACTTCTCTCATGTTAATGAGTGCACTCCGATTCAAGTTTAAGCTCAATGAGCCTCCTTTTTATATGCGAGTCCGAACGGCGTGCCGCAGTGTGACACCTCTTTGCAGAGGTCTCGGGCATAGGTGTAAGGCATAGTAACTCACAAATGTTGCCAGCATTAGGAGGGAAAAATACTGCTGAAAATTTTTTCTGGTGGTCTCTCCAGGTTTCGAACCCAGGCTTTCGGCGAAATTTAAGAGTTTCTGGGCTAACATCTGGAGCTGGCAAAATATCGATGACACGATCTACATTTGTATCAGAATATCGATTTTTATTTTTCTCAGAATATAGATTGATATTTTTATACCCACCACCGAAGGATGGGGGTTTATTCATTTTGTCATTCCGTTTGCAACACATCGAAATATCCATTTCCGACCCTATAAAGTATATATTCTTGATCAGCGTAAAAATCTAAGACGATATAGACATGTCCGTCCGTCTGTCTGTTGAAATCACGCTACAGTTTAAAAATAGGGATATTGAGCTGAAACTTTGCACAGATTCATTTTTTGTCCATAAGCACGTTAAGTTCGAAGATGGGCTATATCGGACTATATCTTGTTATAGCCCCCATATAGACCGATCGGCCAATTTAGGGTCTTAGGCCCATAAAACCTACATTTTTTATCCGATTTTGCTGAAATTTGGGATAGTGAGTTGTGTTAAGCCCTTCGACATTCTTTCTCAATTTGGCTCAGATCGGTCAAGATTTGGATATAGCTGCCGATCGCGATAAAGACCGATCCTCCGACTTAGGTTCTTAGGCCCATAAAAGGCACATTTATTATCCGATTTTGCTGAAGTTTGCAACAGTAAGTTGTGCTAGGCCCTTCGTTAATTTGGCCAGGATCGATTCAGATTTGGATATAGCTGCCATATAGACCGATCCTCCGATTTAGGGTCTTAGGCCCATAAAATCTACATTTATTATCCGATTTGACTGAAATTTGGAACTGTGAGTTGCGTTAGGCCCTTCGACATCCTTCGGTCAATTTGGCCCAGATCGGTCCAAATTTGGATATAGCTGCCATATAGACCGATCTCTCGGTTTTAGGTTTTGGGGCCATAAAAAGCGCATTTATTATCCGATTTCACTGAAATTTCAGACAGTGAGTTTAGTTAAGCTCTTCGACGTTCTTCTTCAATTTGGTCCAGATCGGTCCAGATTTGAATATAGCTGCGATATAGACCAATCTTTCGATTTCAGGGTTTGGACTCATAAAAGGCGCATTTATCGTCCGATTTCGCATAGATTTGGGACAGTGCATATCGGTCGCAGCGATCCAGGAGTCAAAGCTGACCAACACCTGCAGCTTGCACAGTTGTCACGGTTACAATGTGCTACGTAAGGATCGCTCAAGGAATGGAGGTGGGGGATTGGCCTTCGTTATACACCATTCCGTGCAGTATAGACCTATCTCGCCTGCGCTTGACGCTAGTGACCCATACATGGGATGTATGGGGGTAGCAGGTCTGGTACTGCCGAGATAGAGATATACAACGTGTATATATCGCCGGTTGGTAGCTGTGTCCCGATAAATGGCCAGGCTTACAACCCCAACATAAGTGGGTTGCTATCTGGCCATAATCGTCTGGTTCTGGGGGATTTTAATGCACATCACACGTCATGGCATTCTCCCCTAGGTAACGACCAGCGTGGCATAGCTTTGGCAGAGCAGATATAGATAGCTCCACGTTTTGCACGGTGAATGAGGATGCCCCCACTAGGATTACGACATCTCAATTGCATCCCCTGACCTCCTGAGTAACGTATCCTGGCAAACCGTCATCTCTTTGGGGTCCGACCACCTCCCCATAATTCTCACCATCGACCGACTACCCAACTTCATAACCTCTGAGCGCCGGACGTTCATCAATTATAAGAAGGCCGATTGGACTGGCTTCAGAGAGTATACCAATCGCCGCTTCAGTGCACTGCCACCTCCCTCTGATGTGCTTGTGGCCGAGAGGAAATTCCGAGACATCATCAACACAGCAGCCGCTCGCTTTATACCAGCCGGTCGAATACCCCAAGTGCGACCCAATTTCCCGGCGCAAGCAGTAGTACTCGCAGACGAGCGTGATGGGATTCGTGCTATGGACCCCGCTAAACCCCGAAACAGCAAGCTGAATCTAGAAATAAACAGGGTAGTCAACGAACATAAGCGGAATTTGTGGCTGGATCACTTGGAGCAATGTAACTTAGGCACCGGTGCAGGCAAACTGTGGGCCACTGTTAAGTCTCTCTCGAACCCCGGTGGACGGGACGACAGGACCTCAGTCACTTTTGGCGAGATAACCGTGACTGATCCGAAGAGATGCGCCAGGTTGTTCAACCGTCAATTTATTGTGCATCCCGAGAGAGACAGGGCAAGAAGGAGAGCCATTCGCCGTATTCGTGGTCTCCGAGCCGATGAACAGCCATCACAATTTACCGTGGGCGAAGTTACGAATGTCATCCGTGGCGCCAAATCTTCCAAGGCGTTGGGCCCCGACGGAATCTCTACATTGATGCTGAAGAATCTGGATTCATCTGGATTCGTGTTGTATATGGTTGAGATCGGTTTATTTTTAGTTATACAATAGCTACTAAAAAGACCAATATTTTGTTATACACAACTGAACAATGACTTGTACCGATTAGTATTTGGTCCAAATCGGAACATATTTCGATATAAGTGCTATAGGACATAAGGTGTGCAATTTACACCGGATTTTGATGAAAGGTGGTTTACTTATATACCCGAGGTGGTATCCAAAGTTCGGCCCAGCCGAACTTAACGCCTTTTTACTTGTTATCGTTCTATACTATCGACAAAGTTTAGTTTTTTTTTTCAAAAGTGAACAGAAATAAGCGATCCGACAATGATTGTATCATATAAGATGCAATGCACCTATAGAGGGCGCAATTTTCATTCGATTGGGCTAAAACAAAGATTTTTCTCATGACTTCCAACTGACTTTATTAAATTTGGTTTTATTCGATCTGTGCTTTGATAGTGCATCTATACAAATCGATCTCCAGATTTTTAGTTTGGATTTTCATTTGAAATATGTAAGTGGTGGGAAATTAACGATGTTTTTAGTATTTTTATTAGAAATATCGAATATATCAAATGTGGCGATTATCGATAGTTTGCCAGCGATTTAATATCAGGGAGATTTTACATTGCACTTAGTGTTCTAATTCTTAAATTTAGTTGCCATATAAACTGAACCCATTGAAAATAATTGATGTAGTGCGAGCATGTAACCTGTCCAACAAAAATTCAAAGTATTTCAACTTTTATGCTCGCCATATCCTTTTGTGTTTAAGACCGTTCCATGTTATTAACAGCTTTTTCATGGATTTTCAAGCAATTTGGTTGTTTTTTTTTATATTCTTTGTTCATATTCACAATGCTGCTATTGTCAAAGAATTTTATGATGCAGCGGTTATGGATGGTGCAGGATAATTGAAGTTGAGTCTGCTACGCAACTTTGTAGTTTACGGTGTAACTGCAGAACTATGTGTGTTGAGGTGTAAGTACAAACAGTTTTTTTTTCCAACAAAAGTAAGCAAGTCATCTTCCATGCCACTTGATTTGTTATGGACAGCAACTAGGTACACGCAGGGGGAGAGACGGAGATGAACCATCCATCAGGACAAGGACATCAGCTGAGTAGTCGCTGTTGCTGCCATAGCTGTTATTAATTAGCATTGTTAACAACACTGATGGAAGTTGTGCCGGTCAAGCATTTACGGCTTCCAACCACATTTTATGGGATGTTGGACTGCTGTTGCCGCCACCGCCCATCAATGCAAAAAAAGGTGGAATGGCAGTCACTGCAAGTTTCGCCCTATCTTTCAGTGAATAAAATGAGAAATGGCTGTCCATATATATTTTTTCACTTTTTTGCTTGAGTGACTTTAACAGGAGTGGAAAATAAGAAAAGTTTTTTTTTTCAATATTCGCTCGAATGGCGACAGGACGACATGGACGTTTGATACGTCATTTTTATGTTGTCAGCAGAGGCGAATTAAATTTGCAATAAATGGAAAACAGTTGATTCTCAGGCATATGCCTAACAGACGATGCGACATAACTGTTTTAAATATGGTTGCATACTTACAGTAACCCAAAATACACATCTGAATCCTAACTTGGGATATGGAAACCGGGAGGGCCACAAGCCTCAAAACTTATCCAAAAAAATCTATTTCGCATTAAAACAAAAACATTGCTTCCATACCGGAGTACAACTTTGTATGCGGAAGAGTAAGCACTGCTTAAGCTAGTGCACCGAAAATGAGCTAGTTTCAGATCGGTTAAAAAAATATGGCCATATTTGCAAGAGCTATCTCTAACCTAACCATTAAAGCTTTCGGTGTAATAACGGGACTCATAGTACTACGAACTCAGTTAAGCAATATAGGTGCGGCAAGTGATAGCAAGTGTAAGGCATGTGGGTAAGAAGAGGAGACGTTGAAGCATTACCTATGTCATTGTTCAGCTTTCGCAGCTGATAGACAGCGGTGGGGACACAATACCAGACATGAACCGACTTAGGGGCGTGGTATGGAAAACTGTTAGAAATTTTGTTAGTACCACCGATATACTTCAGGAAGCTCTACGTGCAACAGCAAAGTGGGCTACCGAAAGTGGTTTGGGTATATAGGTTAAAGGATCTTTCTTATTGGTCATGTGGCGGCTACGGACACTGTGTTATCCTTGATAATATATCCGGTATTCCAAGCAGTGTGGATTACACCCTACCTGAGCCGCTTTTTGATAGAAACTACTGAACCACTATTCCTGATAAAACCGATTGGAACTACGATATCCCTGGTAACAGAAGTTACGTAGACTTCTATACGGATAGTCCCAAACTAAACTACCAGGTAGGCATTGGGGTGTACTCTTAAGATCTAAAACTGGTCATATCCAAAAGATTACCTGACTGCTGCAGTGTGTATCAAGCGGAGATCCTTGCAATTAAGGAAATGGTGGAAAGGCTAAGATATAATATCATAACGACGATTAGCATAAATATCTTCTCAGACAGCCAGGCAGCCATTAAATCCCTGGATAACGTATTTCTGAACACAAAAACCGCCCTCGACTCTCGCAGATCTCTCAAAGAGATGGCTGTACAGTTAAAAATTCACCTGTTGTGGGTGCCGGGCCACAGAGATATCCCAGGGAATTGTAAATCGGAAGAGCTTGTGAGACTACGAACTACCCTACACATTCCAGGGACACTGGAATCTGTGGATATGCCTCTAGCGGCATGTAAGCTAAGTTTTCAGGACCTGGCCCGAAGGACAACCAATGATAGATGTGTCACAAAGAGGGGGCTGTGAGCATTCCAAAACTATGTGGCCTAATCTAGACTTGAAGAGGTCTACCGCTTTGCTGTCATTTGCTAGCAGAGACGTCCCATTCATTGTGTCCGTCATGACAGGTCACTGTCTAATCGGAAACATCCTGACAGACTGAAGGTTGCCAGCAACGACTTTTGCAGAAGCTGTGAGGACATCATAGAAGAAGAGACTATAGAACGCCTTCTTTGTGTATGTCTCGCACTAGCAGTCAGAAGGAGTTCCATTTTATGTTCTCATTTCTTTGAGAACCTGTCTGATTTAGCGGATGTGAACATTACTGGGCTTTTTAAAGCGATCTGGATATTTCTACCGTACGAACTAGAAGGCATCTTCCTTCTTCTGTTCCTGTGGTATCACAAGGGAGGAAAATGTCTGATTGAGTCTGATGACTGCCACTTAAACCTTACATAACTTACGTTTTTGGGAGATTGGCTTGAATCAATGAAACCATCTGCGCGATGCAGCATTTTTATACCTCCCCCACCAAAGGATGGGGGTATGTTCATTTTGTCATTCCTTTTGTAAAACATCAAAATATCTCTTTCCGACCCTATAAAGTATACATATTCTTGATCGTGGTAAAATTCTAAAACGATCTAGCCATGTCCGTCTGTCTGTTTGTTTAAATTACGCTTTCAAAATAGAGATTTTGAGCTGAAACTTTGCACAGATTCTTTTTTTTATAAGCAGGTTAGGTAGAGTTCGGTTAGGTTGAAAAGAGGGTGCAGATATTAATCCGTCCCATGCCACTATGGACATACACCTAAGCCAGTAAACGGCTTGTTGTGCGCCCTAAAAACTATATATTGGGTTGCCCAAAAAGTAATTGCGGATTTTTCATATAGTCGGCGTTGACAAATTTTTTCACAGCTCACGACTCTGTAATTGCATTCTTTCTTCTGTCAGTTATCAGCTGTTACTTTTAGCTTGCTTTAGAAAAAAAGTGTAAAAAAGTATATTTGATTAAAGTTCATTCTAAGTTTTATTAAAAATGCATTTACTTTCTTTTAAAATATCCGCAATTACTTTTTGGGCAAACCAGTAGTAACCTCTAAAAAGAAAATTTTAAGTTAGGAGTTCCGTGCTACTTACAAACTCCTTAATTGTTTTCAATACCACTCCCCTAAGCTGGTTCTGTGTCTCCTCCTAAGTGCCGGTATCTGTTGGACGCGAAAGCCGGGCAATGACAAAGGAAATGCTCGAACGTCGCATCATCTCCCCGCATGCCCTACACATGCTATCACTAGCCGCACCGATTTTACATAAAAGAGGTCGTAGTCCTATGTGTCCCGTTATGATGCCAATAGCTATACTGACCTTCTTCTTGCTTCCTTTCAGTAATAGCGTCGTCTTCTAACGATCTGAATATCCCCAGAGGATTTTCGCAGTGCTACCGACAACTTCGCTGTTCCACAATGTTTCATGCTCATTTGCCGCCCACTCCCTTAACTCGGTTTGCGTCGACCCGAGAAGCTTCGAGATAGGCAAGTTTATTGGCGGCAGTCATCTGGCCTTCATCGCGAAAACGTCTGCCCTTTTATTTCCCCTTACTCCGTTATGGCCCGGCACCCAAACGATACGCATTTTTCCCATCCTCAAAGAAGGCGTTATTCTCTTTCTTACACTGCAAGACTGTTCATGAACTTACCGTCCTGGTTGTTATTGGTCTTATGGCAATTTTACTGTCCTTAAAGATGTTCACACTCGATGTCCTCGCGTTAGCACCACACCACTTCACGCATTTTGTGATCGCCCGGATCTCCGCCTGCCGGGCCATATTATGGTCAGTCAGTCTAAAACAGATCTCAGTCCCTGGGGTTTCAATGTAAACTCCCAGGCCCACTCTGTCCTTTAGCTTTGTTCCAACCGTGTAACATGATCTTCCAGATGGCAATACTAGGGTTCCGTCAATCCAAGACTGTGCCGATCCTCAATCCATTCTCCCATAGCCGCAGTGGGTGCCTCACACTTAATCATAAGCAGGTTAAGTTCGAAGATAAGCTATATTTGACTATATCTACCTACCTAGACCTACTAGACCTACCCGCCGATTTAGGGTCTTAGGTCTATAAAAACCACATTGTTTAACCGATTTTGCTGGGTTGTGTTAGGACCATTGACATTCTTCTTCAATTTGGCTCAGATCGGTCCAGATTTGGATATAACTGGTATATAGACCGATCTCTCGATTTAAGGTTTTTGGTGCATTTATTGTCCGATGTCGCCGACACTTGGGACAGCAAGTTGTGAAAGGCCCATTGAAATTCTTCTTCATTTTGGCTTAGATCGTTCGAGATTTTGATATAGCTGCTATATAGACCGAGCTCTCGATTTAAGGTTTTTGGCGCATTTATTGTCTGATTTTGCTGAAATTTGGAACAGCGAGTTGTAATAGGTCCATCGTTCTTCTTCTTTAATTTGGCTTAGATCGGTCCAGATTTGGATATAGCTGCTATATAGACCGATATCTCGATTTAAGGTTTTTGACCCATAAAAGGTGAATGTATTGTCCGAAGGGACAGCAAGTTGTGTTAGGCCCATTGACATTCGTCTACAATTTGGCTCAGATCGGTCCAGTTTTTGATATAGCTGTTATATAGACCGATCTCTCGATTTAAGGTTTTTGACCCATAAAAGGTGCATTTATTGTGCGATGTCGCCGAAATTTGACACAGTGAGTTATGTTAGGCTTTTCGACGTCCGTGTCGTTTATGGTTCAGATTGGTCTATATTTGGATTTAGCTACCCAAAAGACCAATATTTTGCTCTACAAAGTTGAACAGTGACTTGTGGTTTTTGGACCACTCAATGTCCGTGCCGAATTGGGTCCAAATCGGACCATGTTTGGATATAGCTGCTATGGGGGTATAAATTATGCATTTTTCATAGGACTATGACGAAAGGTGGTTTACATATATACCAGAGGTGGTGGGTATCCAAAGTTCGGCCCCGCCGAACTTAACGCCTTTTAACTTGTTAACAAAATTTCCATAAGTGGAAGGGTCCACCTATCACCAAAGAATCGGTATGGACTTAACTTGTGTGTGATATCTCTTCGATCTCATACATACTCGTATTGTTTATCATCCTGACACTCAACTCTTATTTGACCGTCTGTCTATTAAAATCACAGCCCTCACAGCCGCTTTGATACTTATTATCCAAATGTTCCACATATTGGGTTGCCCAAAAAGTACTTGTCGGTAATATAGTAGTAATATAGTTGACGTTGACAATTTTTTTCAACGGCTTGAGACTCTGTAGTTGCATTCTTTCTTCTGTCAGTTATCATCTGTTACTTTTAGCTTGCTTTAGAAAAAAAGTGTAAAAAAAGTATATTTGATTAAAGTTCATTCTAAGTTTTATTAAAAATGCATTTACTTTCTTTTAAAAAATCCGCAATTACTTTTTGGGCAACCCGATAGAATACAACAAATCAAGTTGGTAGGTTCCATAGGTTCGGTATGATCGAACTATACTCTTTTTAGTAGTTTTGGTTAAGAATTTTACCCTTGCGGTGGAAAAGTCAAAAAAAAAAATTGTAAACTCTTTTTTAACACTTCTAAACAATTGGCTAAGTGACCACAATAAAAAAGTAAAAAATAAAAAAAAAATCATTGTCGATACCATAAAAAAAACCCTTGAATATTTATGACTCGATTTATTTTTATACGCTTGCTGTTATGAATTGAAAATTACATTTGCCCTACTACAAAACATTTTGCCGAGCCATAGTTCTTTTCAACAACGAATGAAGCTGCACAGAGCCAATGTAATTTCCAACAAATTGAGTTTCAATTGAATATTTATAAAAACAACGTTCCACAATACAGAGCGGAGGGTTGTTTGTGTTTTTTGTTGTGCTGATTTCACATTGATGTGGTACAGGATTTGCTGCGCAGCACAACGTGGATGGCTTGCTTGCGCGACGTTGGTGGCCATAAAATTTAATTTTTGTAATATTTTTGTTTCTGTCCAATTGCATTTGTGTGTTGTTATCGCATTTGTTTTGATTGTTTTGTTAAACTTTTGCACAACAATAATGAAAATACATGAAACATATGCTGGATATTGGTGTTATTATAAATGGTAATGTCCACTTCAAATACAATTGTGGAGATTTTTGTTGTGAGCTTGGATAAGTTTTTCCTTTTTTATTTTTCAAGCAGCAGCAAAAATATTAATGAATCAATTGAAGCCGTGATTTGTATTCACGAAAGAAATGGACAATGAGGTCATCTATGAATTATATATGTAACATAATTATGTTTGCAGTAAGGTTGGAAGGTTGCAATGATGGTGAATTTATTCATATTATTATGGTTGAATAAATCCACAGTTATTAGCTTTACCACTTAAAGTTGTTGGTAGCTGCAGATTATGCAGTGAAGAAGTAGAAACGTGCTAATTTCGGCAGGGCCGAATCTTTGATACCCACCACCATGGATTCTGTGCAAAATTGACACAAAACATAATCAGTTGAACGGCATAATTTTACACTACGTACCCAATTTTTGCCAAACCAGGCAAAAATGAAAGCTTCGAGGAACCTGATAATCGAGACATCGGTATATATGGGAGCTATATAAGGTTAAAAACCGACTTGAACCTTACTTGGCACAGTTGTTGGAAGGCGGAACAGAACACTAATGCAACATTTTAGCCAAATCGGACAGAAATTGTGGCCTTTAGGGGCTCAGGACATCAAATCGGGAGATCATGTTGTATGGAAGCTATGTCAGCTTATAGACCGATTTCAACCGTACTTCGTACAGTTGAACGTATAGTTCAACCGTACTGGAATCACTTCCTTTTCCTTCGACTCTCGGACTTAAACTCTTACGTGAGAGCTGCAACGGTTGGTAGGAAAGAAAAAACAGACAGAAAATGAGGTACTAATTGAGTGTGATGCGAACTCTTACCACATTTCGTGGGGTAATGCCAACATTAATAAGCGGGGCTAATACTTCCTGAATACCAATGACCTAATAACACTTAATATTGGTAACACCGCTACCTATGTCAATACGATTAGGGAGGATGTTTTAGATGTGACATTATGTTTTGAAAATCTAATCGATGGGGTTCATGATGGGAGAGTTTCCCTGGAGCACTCCTTTCCGGAACATTGCAACATAAGTTTTAGAAAAGTACAGTTAGTGCGAATACGATAAGCTTCCGGAATAAGATGAAAACTAAGTGGCCAAAATTCGGAAGACTACTCAGAGGAATACTTTGGCAAGATACTTTGAAATGTCCAAGCAAAGAAGACATTGACGACAATGGCAACAGGATATCGACTGCAAAAGTGGGGTCTGTGGATGGAACGCTTAGTTGTCCTTTTCGAGGAAGCAAAAATAATGAACAAGAAAAAGCGTGCTATGTTCGGCCGGACCGAATCTTATATACCCTCCAAAATGGATCGCATTTTGTCGAGTTCTTTGCCCAGTATCTCGTTTAGGTCAAACAAGGGATAATGGATAAGAAATGCTATGCTATTGGAGCTATATCAAGTTATGGTCCGATTTTTACCATAATACAACTGAATGTTGGAGATCATAGTAGAAGTCACAGTATAAAATTTCAGCAAATCAAGGATTAAAATCGGGAAATCGCTTTAAATGGGAGCTGTATCAGGCTATAGCCCGATTCAAACCATATTTGACACGCATGTTGAAGGTCATGGGAGAAGCCATAGTGCGAAATCGGATAAGAATTGCGCCTTCTAGAGGCATAAGAAATATAATCGAGACATCGGCTTATATGGGAGCTACATCAGGTTATGAACGGACTTAGACCATACTTGGGATAGTTGTTACGAGACAGAACAAAACACTTTGCGCAAAATTTCAGCCAGATTGGATTATAAATACGTCCTTTGGTAGATCAAGAAGTCAAGATTCAAAATCGATTTATGTGGCAGCTGTATCATAACACAGACCGATGTGGCCCTTTTGCAAGAAGTTTTGTACAGAATTTCAAGCGTCTAATTTTTCTCCTTTGAAAGTTAGTGTGTTTTTGACAGACAGAAGGACGCACGGAGAGACTGATGGAGAGATGGACGGACAGACAGACATGGCTAGATTGATTTAAAATTTCATGATGATCTAGAATATATGTCTTTATTGGGTCTTAGCAAATATCTCAAACGGAATGAGGAAATTAGTATTCCCCCATCCCATGGTGGAGGGTATAAAAAACCTGGATGACCGAGAATATTCACAATATTGGGAAAAAGGTCCACAGTTTTTATAACAGAGCAAATTTGCCCACAAAGATTCCCTTAGGGAACAGGGGCAAACTTCTCACATACCAGTGAGTGCTGACCGATTCAAGTTGAAGCTCAATGATAAGGGGCCTCCTTTTTACAAACGAGTCCGAACGGCGTGTCGCAGTGCTACATCTCTTTGGGGAGAAGTTTTTACACATCATTGTACCTCACAATTGCCAGAATCAGGAGATGATAATTACCACAGATTTCTTTTCTTTTGTTCTCGCCAGGATTCGAACGCAGGCGTTCAGCATTATAGGCGGAAATGCAAACCTCTGCGCTACGCTGTGCGGACCGATCTGGGTAGACCGGATCCTTAGAGACTGGGTAAATTTTATGCTAAGAAAAAGCTTTAGAAATTGTGGGTACCATAACCTAAAAGTTAGGTTGAATGGTGCACAAGGCACCCATGTGGGGTGTTTTATCGCCGCTCCTATGGGTTACCACCATAAATAACTTAATACGTATGCTGACTGAGGAGAGATTTGAACTCGTCTGTTATAATAACTCAGTAAGGATCAGAATCAGCTATGCAGATAGGCCGAAAGGGTCTTGCAGATGACAAGACTGGACTGGACTCGACCTAGGAGTCTCAATGTTAACCCAGAGAAGACCGAAATCTGCTTGTTCACGTGGAAGATAAAGGTGAGACAATTTAACGCACCACGTTATCTCAATAGAACGATTTCGATATCTGTCAAGGTCATATACTTAGGAGTGATCTTTGACAGGAAACTGTATTGGAAGTGTTATATTCAGGAGCGTACCGAGAAGTAGGCTTGAAGTGGGGCCTGCATCTAGGAATAGTCACCTTGCTTTATAGAAGGGTGACTAGACCAATACTCACTTACGCCTCAGTAGTTTGGTGTCCTGTGATGGAGAAAAAGTTTAATGTAAGGATAATACTACAAGTTCAGATATCATGTTGTGTTGACATAGGCGAAGTGATGTGGATCACTCCCCCTAGGGCACTGGAGACTTTTCGAGATTTCCGACAAATGGACATACAAATTAAGTGTTAACCAGCCAATGTAACTATGAGACTGAAGCATTGGGAGAATAAATAGAGAATAGGAACAGGTCACACCATGTAGTTGAGCCGACGATAGGAAACTTGTAAAGAATGGAAGAGTTTTCCGATCGGATACTTTAGGCAACACTTGAGGTCAAGTGTGTGGCACTGCTGCCACCGGTACAGTCTTGAATTGAGGGATCTGTGGTATTGTCATCTGGAAGTTCATGTTACACGGATGTTTTACTGCTGGAGGACAGAGTAAGTTTGGGAGTCTACATTGAGAACCCAGGGACAGAGATTTGTTTCTGACTGATTGACCATAACCGACTGATCGGTCCTGCAGGCAGAGTTTCGTGCGATCACGGTATGCGTATGGTGTTATCAAGAGAACGTCGAGTGTGAACATCTTTACGAACGTTGAACTGCCCATCAGAGCAATAACAATCAGGACGGTAAGAACACAAACAGTCTTGCAGTATAAGAAGGAGATTAACGACCTCTCTGGGGAAGGCATGATCCGCAATGTTTGGATGCCGAGCCATAGCGGAGTAAGTCGGAATGAAAGAGTATACGGTTTGTCAGTGAAGGCCAGAGGAGCGCCAATAAACTCGTGTTACACGAGTTAAGCCTCTCGGATTGACGCAGTTCGAGTTAAGGGCGTGGGCGACGAATGCGCATGCAACATTGTGGAACAGCGAAGCGGTCGGTAGGACGACGAAAATCATATGGGGGATCCAGATCTTAAGAAGACGAGCCTATTATTAAAAGGCAGTAAGAAGGAGGTCAGTATAGCTATTGGTATCATAACGGGACACATGGGACTACGAGCTCACTTATGTAAAATCGGTGAGGCAAGAGATATCATAAGTAGGGCATGCGGGGAAGATGATGAGACGTTGGAGCATTTCCTTTGTCATTGCCCGGCTTTCGCGTCCAACAGATACCGGCACTTAGGTGGGGACACTATACCAGACATGAATCGACTTAGGGGAGTGGTATTAAAAACAATTAAGGATTTTGTAAGAAGCACGGAATTCTTAACTCAGATTTTCTTTTTCGAGGTAACTTTTTATAGGATGGGGGTAGTATACCCGTTTGTAACTCCTCGAAATATTCGTCTAAGCTATCCGCTTGAAATTTTGCACAAATACTTCTTATTAGTGTAGGTCGGTTGGGATTGTTATAAATCAGGCATATAGGTCCATGTTTTGATATCTGGAATCTTGAATTCTTGAGCCACTTGAGGGCGCAATTCTTATCCCATTTGGCTGAAATTTCGCACTAGGTGTTCTGTTATAATTTTCAACAACTGTGCTAAGTATGGTTTAAATCGGTCCATTACCTGATATAGCTGTCATATAAATCGATCTGGGGTCTTGAGTTCTTGAGCCTCTGGAGGGCGCAGTATCTATCCGATTTGGATGAGGTGTTTTCTTATGACATCCAACAACTGTGCTGAGTATGGTTGAAATCGGTCTATAACCTGATAAAGCTGCCATATAAACCGATCTTGGACTTTGACTTTTTGAGCCACTAGAGAGCCCAATTATTATCCAATTTGTCTAAAATTTAGCATGACGTGTTTTGTTATGACTTTCAATAACTGTATCAAATACGTTTCAAATCGGTTCATAACCTGATATAGTTGCCTTGTAAACCAATCTGTGATTTTGACTTCTTGAGCCTCTAGAGGGCTTAATTATTATCCGATTTAGCTGGAATTTTGTACGACTGGCTTTTCTCATGACCTTCAGCATACGTTTTAAATATGGTCTGAATCGGTCTATAGCCTGATACAGCTTCCATATAAGTCGCTCTCCCTATTTTATTCCTTGAGTCCCTAAAGGACGCAATTCTTATTCGAATTGGATGAAATTTTACACAATGACTTCTACTATGGCCCGGCCCGAGCTTAGCACGCTTTTAATTGTTATTAACATTCGCAAATTATTGGGCTTTTTAAGGCGATCTGGATGGCTCAACGGTAGGATCTAGAAGGCATCTTCCTTCTTCTGTTCCTGTGGTATCGCAATGGACGAAAACGTCTAAACGAGTCTGAAGACAGACTGCTACTTAAACCTAACCTTATAGTTATTGGTTATACAGTTCAAGATTACTATGCTACTGAGAATTCTAATTTTGTGAATTTGTTTGCAACGCTAAAACAGAAGAGCTAAGCCCATTGCTAAATATACCGATAGCAGTACCTTCTGATTCGATTTCGCTATGCCCGTCTGTCTGTTTTTCCGCCGCATTTTTTGTCCGACGGCCAAGAATTTTTGCACATGCCCCTTTTTTGTCCTAGGACGAACGGTATTTAAATTAAATTTATCATTCATCGCGTGTGACTCTTTGATGAATGTTGTTGCCACAATTTTGGACTAAATTTTGCATGAGTCATTTTAGTTGGATTCCCAAATCGTATGCAAAATTTCATCCAAGTCATGTACGAAATTTCATCTGAATATAAAAATAAAAAAATTTTGAAAGAGGTTTGTCGATATCTCAATAGGTATTCAAGATCAACATATAAACGAAGTTAGTAGCCTTAAAATAGCAAGAAGACGCAATGGGGTAGGCTATTATAAAGTCAGCTCCGGCTGACTGTTGCCTTTAATTGTTTCTATTAAAATTATGTCTGCCTTGCCAAAATTCAAGCTAGAAAGGAAAGTCATTAAACTAGCCATTGAAAATACTGTTGAAATGTTTTTGAAATGAGCTAATATTTCCAAAAAACAAAAGAGTGGTATAATAGACAAATTAAGACACAAAGCCAACTGCTTAAAGTGCCAAAATAAACTTTTTCTCCCTTGCAATTCCTTTTTTTTAATTTTCGAGGACAATGTGCTTAAAATACTACATAATTTTTTGGCATAATCATAAAGATGTTCATTATTTGCGTTTAACAAATTCGTAATCCTTGAAATTCAACAATTTCTTATCTTAATTACCATTGTCATTTTGTGGTAAGCAAACATAGTTCACATTGAATCTCGAATAGCTATTTCCTCCACTTAACCCCTCCGCTCTGGTAGGTGCCGAATATCTCACATTTTCTTGAATGTGTTTTGGCAGTGATTTGAAAATATTTTTGGCATTCGAATTCGGCACATAACATTGTCGACTTTCGGAGATAAGAATTTCCAGTGGTGGGATTCGCGGTTAGAAACTCATACGAGTGTCTAGATATGCATGCTAAAGTTGTTCGTTCCCCTTTGGCATTTATGTGCAGTTTATGGAAGTTCTTGGAAATTGGTTTTCACAAAAGGACAACAGATTAGCAAATGCCAGACGACCCATGAAAAGCACAGACAGTAACATATAATTTGGCTTTTAGCCAAAAAAAAAAAAAATCTAATATTTTCGCAAAGCTATTTCTGCTTAAAATTCCTTTAAAGGCAACCACATACACAATGTGTATTACACATGCATGCACATCTTGAGAATTTTTAATATATTGCGAATTTCAAATATTTCTATGGAAGAAATATTTAATAGCATTTATTCAAAAATATTTAAGATTTTGATAGATACATATCAAAGGGTGACAATTTCTAGAGATCGCCTGTTTTGACAGCAGCAACCCCATAGTAAGGACAAGTCCACGGATGGTATTATCGGACCGAATCTTGGGAACCCACCGCCATGGTTTCTGCTCGGAGTGTATACAAAATAAATTTAGTTGCAGGGCTTTTTTTTATTCCAAGTTCCAAACTTCTGTCAAACCAGAAAAAATTAAAGTTTCAAGGAACCTAACAAGGATGTTCGAGAGACCGGGAGCTATATCAGGTTATAGACTGATTTGGTCCGTATTTGCCAAAGATGTTGTAAGTCATAACAGAACACCGCATGCAATGTTTCAGCCAAATCGGACAAAATTTGCGGCTTGTTAGGGCTCGCGAATTAAAATCGGAAGATCGGTTTATATGGGAGCTAAAAAATTGCTGTTTGTGGGGTATTTTGGGAAAGGGGTAGACCCCAGAGAATTGGTCCCGAAAATGGGTATGAATTCTTGCTCTACTCCCCAAAAACCTTTCATTTAAGCTCCAACCCGATTTAGGGGTTTTTTGGGGATTGAAGTGGTCCCCCAAACACTAATCCCGGAAAATAAATATATCAGCAACGTGCTCTATTCTCATATATCTATATATCATTTATTTGTACCCCATATAGCCATTGGCCTCAAAATTCGATATCAAATTCGTTTTCTAATCTCATTTAAACTCCTTATTGCAAAAGTCAGCAAATAAGTCCTGTTTGGGGTATTGGCACTAAAAACTATGAATATTTAGTTTCACTCTCTTTAAGACCCAAATTGTCTTGGTGAGGAAATACGTCCTATTTGGGATTTGTTATGGCGGTGGGACGTCCCCTAGACAGTTGGCCCCTAATGTTTATATCAGATACTTGGTCTACTCCCACATACCTTTAATTTGAGCCCCATATTTCCATAGTCGGCAAACATGACCGATTTGGCGGGTGTTTTGGGAAATGGGCGGCCACTCAGTGAGTTGGCCTTGCAAATATATATCGGATTCGTGTTCCACTTTAACAACCCTCTTATTTGAGCCTCATATTGCAATAGTCAGAAAATACTTACTATTTGGGTGGTGTTGTAGGGGTGGCGTGGCCCCGTAGACAATTTTCCCGAATATTGATATCAAATTCGTGCTTTACTCTACTTAACCCCTTTAGGGGATGTTTTTGGTGAGAGGAGGCCCCCAAACACTTGGTCACATATTTGGATATCAGATTCGTATTCTACATTCAAATACCTTTTATTTAAGCCCCATATTGCCATGGTCAGTAAATAAGTCTTGTTTGGGGGATGTTTTGGGGAAGGGGTGGACCCCCAGAAACGTGGTCCCACATTTGGATTTCAGATTCGTATTCTACTCGCAAATACCTTTCATTTGAATCCCATATTGCCATGGTCGGTAAATAGGTCCGCTTTAGGGGTGTTTTGGGGCTTGGGTTGGTCCCCCTAGCACTTGGTCCGACAATTGGATATCAGATACGTTTTCTTATCCCAAATATCTTTCATTTGAGTCCCATATTGTCGTGATTGGTCTAAATATATGTTGGGTAGGTTTTAGGGTGGGGCAGCCCCCTAGGTACCCCATCCGAATTTTGGATACCAAATTTTTATTTTTACAGTTCTATATGAGAGCTCACAAAATTTCGATTAAATCGCACCAGCCATCTCCGAGATCTGGCGTTTCTGAAAATTAGGGTAAGGGGGAGGGTCCGCCCCCCTTCAGATATCAAAAAATTAAGTACCCTATTTTCACCAGGGGGTCATTATGCACCATCTGTGAAAATTTCAAGAAAATCGGTTCAGCCGTTTCTGAGCCGTTTATAAGTAACACACAAACATACAAACAAACAAACACAATTTGATTTTTATATACAAGATTATCTGTGCAAAATTTCAAGCGGCTAGCCTCACTGTCCAAATTTTAGACAATAAATGTGGCTTTAATGGGCCTAAGACCTTAAATTGTCAGATCGGTCTATATAGTTCGATATAGTAAATCTTCGAACTTAACCTGCCTACGGACAATAAAAGAATCTGTGCAAAGTTTCACTTTAATATATCTGTGGCTTTGATGGGCGTAAGACCTTAAATCGAGAGATCGGTTTATATGGCAGCTATATCCAAATCTGAACCGATCGGGGCCAAATTGAAGAAGGATGTTAAAAGGCCTAACACAACTCACTGGTCCAAATTTCGGCGACATCGTATAATAAATGCGCCCTTTATGAGACCTTAAATCGAGAAATCGGTCTATATGGCAGTTATATCCAAATCTGGAGCGATCTGGGCCAAATTGAAGAAAGATGTCAGAACGCCTAACAAAACCCACTGTCAAAAATTTTAGCGAAATCGGAAATTAAATTTGCCTTTTATGGGCCTTATACCCTAAATCGATGGATGGGTCCATATGGCAGCTATATCCTAATCTCGACCGATGTGGGCCAAATTGAAGAAGGATGTCGAAGGGCCTTATACAACTCACTATTCCAAATTTCAGCAAAATCGAATAATAAATGTAGCTTTTATAGACCTAAGACCTTAAATCGGCGGATCGGTCTTATGGGGGCTATATCAAGATAGAGTCCGATATAGCCCATCTTCGAACTTAACCTGCTTATGGACAAAAAAAAAAAAAAAACAATCCGTGCAAAGTTTCAGCCCAATATCTTTATTTTTAAAGACTGTAGCGTGATTTCAACAGAAAGTCGGACGGACAGGCGGACGGACATGGCTAGATCGTCTTAGATTTTTACGCTGATCATGAATATATGTACTTTATAGGGTCGGAAATGGATATTTCGATGTGTTGCAAACGGAATGACTTATTGAAAATACCCCCATCCTTCGTTGGTGGGTATAAAAATGAGTTAATATTAAAACTTTTTTCCGATAAAGGAAAAAAACCCAAGAAAAACCCTGGATGACCGGGGAGATTCACAACGTTGGGAAAGAGGTCCGCAGACTTTTTAACAGAGCACGTCGTAAAAAAGCCGAAGAATATTGGAATGTGTATTACACACCACTCAAGGAATACAATAAGATTACCAGAAACGTGCCCCCTGGAAGCTTTTTTGCCAACAGGTCAACAGCGTTAATGACGCCGCCAAGATGAAAAAGTTTCTATCAAAAATCCATGTGTAAACTGAAACTTTGGTAGAGACATGGGAGTGAGAGCAGAGATAACTAAGGACATGTGGAGACTTTTGATGAAAACACATTTTTCACAGGTTATGACGCGATTCACGTTACTACAAAATGAAACTGACTATCTGGCGCCTCATCTGGCCACAATTTCCATTGCGTGCCTAGGACTTGTATATACTCCGAAAGCCTGGCAGGAGGCAAGGGTGGTGTTTATACCCAAGCCAGGCAAGGCATTGGGTATAAATGCCTTGTCTGGCATTTATGTGCGGACCGACACATTGATCCAATCCTTAGACCAGTACAGGGTGGATCGGATTCTTAGAGACTGGATACGCCCTATGCTTGGGTACAGCTGGATAAATTGCGGGTACGATGACATAAATATAAGGGAGAAATTGGCACAGACCACGCCACAGGGGAGCATTTTATCGCCACTCTTATGGGTGACGACCATAAACCACCTATTACGGATGCTGACTCAGGAGGGGCTATGCAGACGATGTTATAATACTTCTTAGAGGTAAGGACCCGAACCAGCAATGCAGAAGGGCCGAAATGGCCTTGCATATGGCATATGACTGGGCTAGACTCAGGGGTCTCAATGTGTACCCAGAGAAGATTGAAATATGCCTGTTCACGAAGAAGACGAAGGTGGGCCAATCTGGCGCACCACGTTTCCTCAATAAAACAATTCCGATATCTGACAAGGTCAAGTACTTAGGTGTGATCTTGAACAGGAAATTTAATTGGAAGTATCACATTTAGGAGCGCATTGAGAAGGCTCACAGATTTTGCGCACTGTGTAGACGGGCCGTAGGCTTGAGATGGGGTCTGAATCCGAGGATAGTCCACTGGCTCTACAGAAGAGTGACCAATACTTACTTACACCTCAGTAGTTTGGTGGACTGCTATGAAGAAAAAGTGCAACATAAGGACCATGTAACAAGTTCAAAAAACATATTGTCTTGAGGCACAATCCACATCATTTTGGTGCCGGGCCATAACGGAGTAAGAGGGAATGAAATGACAAACGATTTGGCAGTGGGGGCCGGAGAACTGACGTCGATGAACTCGGTTAACCCGAAGCCTTCCAGGTCGACGCTGTCCGATATAAGGTTGTGGGCGATAAACGCTGCGAAGCAGTTGGAGGCTATTACCAAAAGGATGTAAGAAGAAGGTCAGTGTAGCTTTTGGTGTCATAACGGGACACTTTTGGTGTCATAACGGGACACTTATGCAAAATCGGTGCGGCAAGTGATAGCATGTGGGGAAGATGATGAGACGTTTGAGCATTTCCTATGATATTGCCCAGCTTTCGCGGCTAACAGACAGTCGTACTTAGTTTTAGGGGACACGATGTCAGACTTGAACCAACTTAGGAGAGTGGTATGGAAAACAATTAAGGATTTTGTAAGTAGCACGGAATTCCTGACTTAGATTTTATTTTTCGAGGTTAATTTTTAGTTTTAAGAGCGTATAATAAGCCGATTACTGGCTTAGGTGTATGTCCATAGTGGCATGGGGCGAATTAATATCTGCACCCTCTTTTCAACCTTACCTAACCTAAAACATTTTTTGAATCAAAAATAAAATCTATTAACATTTTTTGGGTCTTTTAAAGTTGTGCTCTGGCCAGATCGTGTCCGCTAAACAACGCAGAACAAAATGTTCGCCCATGCTAGGGTTAAATGCCACGGTGAATCGAATTTTCTTCGCCATGTTTATAAAGTTTGACATACCAAGTTTCCAAAAAGGATGGTTTATTGTAGCAATTCGCCGATGTGGCTAGCTTATATATAAGCCTTGGTATGTATTTAAATTTTCGGAGATCTACCATATTGCAGTCGTTGGCTAGATCATGGTGTCCGTCACAATAGCTAACTTTCTGATTACAGAACATGCTGATAGACTAAATGCTGGCAATGACTATTTGTACAGAAGCTCCTCATAGCTTGCCGAAGAAGACAACATTTTGGAATATGGGCTGTGTTCTGCACTGACTAGAAAAGGACGTTCCACTTTTGTTCCTTAACTTTTGGGACTTGTCTAAATTAGCGGATGTGAATATTCGCAAGTTATTCGAATTTTTAAAGAGGGCTTTAATATCAGTTGCAGAGTAGAAACTTCGCAACCAATGGTTTGCATTTAGCCATTAAGTTTATATTTTTATTTGATTTTATTTTTTTGTTTTATCTCTCATATGAGCTGTAGAGATTGTGCGGCCTGTTTGGCCATATATTTTGTACCTGTCAAATGTTTTGTGGCTTATTCGTGACTAATCTTAGCAATTTTTTATTTCTTTAACGTTTTTTTTTAGTTTTTGTGTGACTGAAATAAGAAGATGCCAAAAACCAGTTGGTTGATAGTTAAAATAGCTCAAGTCAATTTGGGCACAAATAAGTACACAAGACATGTCATTAAAGAACAGAGAATAGTTCTCCCATATCGATGAGAGCAGTCCTATGCAAGTTGAGGCTCAATGATATGGAAGCTCCCTTTTTATGCCGGGTCTGAATGGCTTGCCGCATAGCGGCAACACTTGATAGAGAAGTTTTAACATGGCAGCATACAGTTACAAATGGAGCCAGCATTACTAACTACTAAATTTTCAATGAACATTCCACTATAAAGCAGGAGATACTTCTCTCATACCAATGAGTGCAGTCCGATTGAAGTTGAAACTCGATGAAGGGGCCACATTTTTATGCTGATTTCGAATGGCGAGTCGCATAGCGCCGCCACTTTTTAGAGTTGTTTTAACATGGCAGGATACTTCACAAATTTAGCCAGCATTAGTAAGGGGATAACCACCGCTGAAAAATTTTCTGATCTTCATAGAGTGATTTGAACCCATAGGCGGACATGCAAAACTCAGCCCATGGTGACCTCCGGCATAAGTAAGTATATTCATACAATCTATTGGGATATAATTTTGTCGGAGTAAAAATATTTTTAAGAGAAAATGTTTTATTTTGCCTTTATTATTGATCCAAATCGACTTAGACCCTTTGTCCTTCATATAGATGCTTCTGATTTTAAAGTCACACAACAAGGAACAATTAATTCTAAACACGTAGAGTCATGTCAAATCAGAGAAAGACACGTGTTGTCACATACTCACCATTGGGACCAGACAATGACTAAAGCCAAACAATGACGGGTCTGAGTGTCATAGAAATGATTTGTTTTTTGTATCAAAGTTGTTATGTTTAAAAAATTCTTTAAAATTTGAGGAACCGTATATGGCAAGGAATTGCACTATATGTTGGTGTATTGTAAAAATAGTTTTATTTGCGTAGAAAAACGGTTCAATACACATTCAATATAGCATATTGAAGTTGCTTCACACACTGCCAAATCAAGAATATTTTGCAATACACCACTACTGGGGTAAAGGGCAGTATAACTTGAATTGAATGAATTATAAAAGTGAAAATCGGGCGATGTACATTTATGACAGCTATATCTAAATCTGAACCGATTTCCAAGTAATTCCCCAGTAATGTCAAGAGTCAAGAGAAAATCCTTCCTAAGAAATTTCAAGAGAATCAGCTAATAAATGACCATTTTATTGCAATATTACTGCAAATCGGGCGAACATATATATGGGAGCTATGTCTAAATCTGAACCGATTTCGAGCAAATTTTATAGACATTGTGGATGTCGTTGAGGAAAGCGTTGTACAATATTTTGCGAAGATTGGTCTAAAAAATGCGCTTGCAGTAGCTCTAGGAGTGAAAATCGGGCGATATATATATGAGAGCTATATCTAAATTTGAACCGATTTCCATGAAATTGACCAGTAATGTCGAGAGTCAAGAGAAAATCTTTCCCAACAAATGTCAAGAGAATCGGTTAATAAATGACCACTTTATTGCATTATTACTGCGAATCGGACAAATATATATATGGGAGCTATATCCAAATCTGAAGCGATTTCTAAAAAATTAACCGGTAATGTCGAGAGTCAAAAGAAAATCCTTGCTGCCAAATTTCGAGAGAATCGATTTATAAATGACCATTTTATTGCAGTATTACTGCAAATCAGACGAACATATATATGGGAGCTATATCCAAATCTGAACCGATTTCTATGAAATTAAACGGAAAGGTCGGGAGTCATAAGAAAATCCTTCCTGGTAAATTTCGAGAGAATCGATTAACAAATGACTATTTTATTGCATTATTACTGCAAATCGAACGAACATAAATATGGGAGCTATATCCAAGTCTGAACCGATTTTTTCCAATTTCAATAGGCTTTGTCTCTAGACCGAAAAACATGCCCATAACAAATTTGAAGAGGATCGGACGAAAATTGCGACCTGTAGTTTGTACACAAATTAACATGGACAGACGGATGGACAGACGGACAGACAGACAGACGGACAGGCAGACAGACGGACAGACAGACGGACACACAGACGGACAGACAGAGAAACAGACAGACGGACATAGCTAAATCGAATCAGAAAGTGATTCTGAGTCGATCGGTATACTTAAGAATAGGTCTATCTCTCTTCCTTTTGCGGGTTACAAACTAATTCACTAAGTTATAATACCCTGTACCACAGTAGTGACCAAACTTTGGATACCCACCTACTCGGGTATATATGTAAACCACCTTTCGTCAAAATCCGGTGAAAAATGCATACCTTATGCCCCACAGCAGCTACATCGAAATATGTTCCTATTTGGACCAAATACTAATAAGTACAAGTCCTTGTTCAATTATGTATAGCAAGATATTGGACTTTTTAGTAGCTATATCTTAAAATAAACTGAACCATATTCACATATAAGTCACTGTGTCAAATTTCAGTGAAATCGATTTATAAACGCGGCTTTTATGGGGCCAAGACTTTAAATCGAGATATCGGTCTATATGGCAGCTATATCAAAATCTGGACCGATCTGAGCCAAATTGAAGAAGAATGTCGAATGGCCTAACACAACTAACTGTTCCAAATATCGGCGAAATCGGATAATAAATGCCCCTTTCATGTGTCCAAAACCTTAAATCGAAAGATCGGTCTATATGGCAGCTATTTGTAAA